>NC_133788.1:14126585-14148407 GCF_003597395.2 Chelonoidis abingdonii
TAAGGAGCCGTTTAACTCGATATTAATGATGACGTCGTGTGAACGGGTACAGCGTTAAATCGGTATATCGGCCATTAAACCGATTTAAAGTCGCAGTGTAGACCTGGCCTCACATTAAAGGGTTTGCACATAACAGACCTAAGTGAATAATGATTCATTGACATTTAAGTGGCACACAGATAGCCTTTTGCTCCAAACCGCCTTTACAGCTCTCTTCTCATTTCACAAAGGTGCATGCAGGTAGACATTTGTTCATGGAAATGATCATGGGCCAGTGGCAAAGCAAAATTTGTTATTTGCAGTTGTTTGTATAGATCAAGTCATCCAATCCGGAAACAGAAAAAATACCACATGAGAAAGGCAACCAATCACAGAGCTCAAATATTAAACTCATGAAGATTGATTGCTGGCAGCAAGCAGTTTGCAAGCCTGAAATTTGTTCACACAAAGCATACAAACAAGTTGGTAAAAATCAGTCTGTTCTCAGATAATGTGTGAACAGAATAAAGGGCAAAATTTGCCAAATAAACTGCTTAGCAAAGTTTTTCCCTTGCTGAAATAGAAGTCAAAATAAAGCTGCATTATCACAACACTTGGCTCCCTACAAAGAAGGATAAGGATACCATAGTGCAGGCAAACTAAAACAGCATTTTGTTTAGGATTGAGAGAGCGAGAACATGTGTATTTGCTGCCCCTTATTCTGTCAGACCAACACACAAAATAATAGCAGAAACCTTCATTTTCTTTATGGCTTTGCAGACCATTTACATCTCTCTCTCTCTCTCAATTCCTTCTCTCCTCTCTGGCAGCAGCAGCAGATCATGGCTGTGCTCACATGTAACATATAGTAGTAAGAATAACCAATACCACCATCCACTCCAATACCACTATTCCACCAAAGGCTTCTAAGATCTTTACAATCCTTAACATTACTATGACTCACCGCTCCTGAGAGGTACACATTATATTATCCCCATTTTACAGATGTGGAAATTGAGACAAAAAGCAGGTAAGTGACTTGCCCGAAGTCGCGCAGCAAATAAGCAACAGAAGCAGGAACAGACCCCTAAAATCTGGATACTATTCTCTATGTTGATTGTCTGAGAACTCCACCTCCTGCACCCAAGACAAATGTTATAGCAGCACAGTATTTGCATTTTCAAAGCTTTCCATGGTGTACCTAGAGCATCCATGTCTCGTACACCAGTTCTCTCCAGGCAATGTAGACAGTTTACCTTTGCAATCTGTGGGATACTAGGAAACTTGCTAAGTCCTGCCAGGGGAATTCTTTCATGTAATGTTTTTAGTTTGGACCTGAGAAAGGAAAAGAGAAGAACAGAGAGCATGAAATAAGTTATGATAATAGATATGCCTCCAGAGCTTCCATGCATACTAATTGTGACTGGTAATGTTCAGTGAAACCACAGCAGGAATCTCTTCCAGATGTTTGGAAATGATACCCTGCTGCATTTCCACGGTATGGCTAGTAACGATTGCCTTAATTTCTTTTATTGCCTCTGCAGCTCTGCTGTGTTAAAATATTCATATTTTGGTGAGGGACGAAAAAGATAATTCAGACGCTGGGTCTCATCAGTTTACAGAACAGATGGTGCTAAATATGATTGATATTATCCAATATCTTCACAGAGATTTTTATGTTCAGTTTCACTGAGCTTGGCTATAGATCAAAGTCTAATGTTCATTCCCAGAGCAATCCCAAAATATGGTATTCCAAATCCAGAGAAAGTAAAATAATACCCCAATCCCTTTCATGTACCCATGTGTGACACGTTAAATCTATGAGTAGCAAGTTCACCTATTTCCATTAGGGTGAAAAAACAGATAAAGGATATTTAAATGGTGATTTTTTGTTTAACTTTGGGGGGAGAAGGGAGGGAGTTTCATACCTGAGTATAATCCGTAAATATTCAGTACCATCTGCCTCTTCACACTTAATAGAAAGGATCAGATTCCCTAGGCTGCTGGCTGTACAATAAAAATTTAAATGATCCTAAAAATAGAAGAGATGTGTTAATGTGGTGTGATAAGGCAGCCTTATCTACTGGCAACAACCTACATCCCCACTACCTAGAATGCTTCTTAGACACTGGCCCCCGTGTCAAGAGAAAATTGAGGATGATTCATTACTGTCTTAAGAAATTCTCCAACTCCTCACTCACAAATGCTCCATGTCTCCATCTTTTGGGAACCTGAGGGGGCTTATTTATTTTTCAGCCTGTAGACTTTATTCCTCTGCCTTTCGTTTGTTCACAGGGACAAAGCGGACTACAATATTTTGATTGGCAAAGGTAAACAAGGATTTTTCCCTCAGGATGAGACAACAGCATAGAATTATAGAAATACAGGGTTGGAAGGGACCTCACGAGGTCATCTAATCCCTCCCCGAGCTGAGGCAGGACCAGTATACCTAGGTCATCCCAGACATATGTTTGTCTATTCTGTTCTTCAAACCCTCCAGTGATGGGGATTCCACAACCTCCCTTGAAGTCTATTCCAGTACTTAATTATCCTTATAGTTAGAAGGCTCCTAATGTCTAATCTAAATCACCCTGGTTGCAGATTAAGTCAATTACTTCTTGTCCTACCTTCAGCATGCTTGAGAACTCAGACTCTTAACCAATCAATGGAAGGGTGAGAGGTGAACCAAATAATGATTTCTCACGTTTGAGCTTGTGAATGTCTGAATACATGGGTCAGATTCAGCCCAACAAAAAAATTTGGGGAAGCTTAGATCTCAGTCCAGATGCTTGTGACTTAGTCCCATCACTAATTTTCTTAACTCAATATAATAAAGAGATGCTTGAGGACAATACTGTAAAAAGCAACTGTATGAATATTAGGGGCCAGTAATAAGGGTCATTAATGCCTAAATAGTAGCCGGAGTACTGGATAGTATACTGGATTTCCAACCCTTCATTATATCCCTATTCAAAACCACTCCTCAAATCTCACCGTTTTCACATTGTCCACAAGAAGGGAGTTACTAGATTAAACTGAGGAAGCGGTCTGTAATAACTTAAGGGAAGCCACATGTAGATTTGGTTGTGAAATGAGTTCTCTCCCCCATGAAAAAGTTTGAGATTTTGAAAAAAATTAATAATCCCAAATTGGGACAAAAAGCCAAGATTTTGAATTTTGTTTACAAAATGAAATTCTGAAAAAAAAATTGTCACATAGAGTGACTCAAACAATTCCATTTGAAATAATTTGTTTGGATTTTACCATTTTTAATATATAGGCATTTCAAACAAAAAGGCATTTCGAAACCAAAAAAATCAAAACTTTCTGTTCGGAAAACACTGAAACAAGATGTTCTGATATTTTCAAAACAAGTTTTCCCAATTCTTTTTTCAAACCAAATTCTGTTGAAATCTATATAATTGAGCAAAAAGTTTTGGTGGAGTGGAAACGGCTTTTTCTGATGGAAAACGGTTTCTGAGTTTAGTGAAAGGGGTCTCGCGCTTTAGAACACAGATCCAGGCTGGGTGACTGAGACCCTTCCCAGCACTCGTGCGAATAGCACCTTTCTTGAAATGATGGAATTCAAACTCACAACCCCTGTCCTTTGTTTGTGGGAGAGGAGGGGACACACAATTCCAAGTTAACCCACTCCTCTGGGTTTCCCACAGTCCATCCTGTCTTCTCTCTGCCTGACTCTGCTGGATAAACTTTTCAGAAGAGGGGCTATCTTCATTTCCAGATCTCATATAGCAATGAGTGCACTATCAGCTCTTAACAGGGAAATCAGCCCAATGGCAAAATGACAGAGATAGCTAAACAAAGGTGCAAGGGGAGGGAGTCGAGCAAGTGAAACTGCCAGAGCTCTGCAGACGTGTTGTCAGGGGAAATGCCCTTTCAGGTCCTCACCCAAATGGCTACATCTAGATAAAGAGTAGTTACTAGAGATGGCTGAAAAATGAAATGAGGTTTTCCCTCAAAAATTGTGCAGGGGGATTCACTGTAATTTAAAATGTTGATGAAAATAAATCAACGTTTTTCGACTGGCCAACTAATTATCCTTCTTGAAGAAAATGGGTTGGTTATACACATAACACTGATGCCTCTGGGCAGCATCAAGGATCACATCTAGGATCTCTGGATCTTAATGTGTGAGCCTCTACTACAGCGGTAGGCAACCTATGGCACACGTGCCCAAGGCAGCACACAAGCTGATTTTCAGTGGCACTCACACTGCCTGGGTCCTGGCCACCAGTCTGGGGGCGCTCTGCATTTTAATTTGAATTTTAAGCTTGAATTGAATTGAATTGAATTGAATTGAAGCTTCTTAAACATTTTAAAAAACCTTATTTACTTTACATACAACAACAGTTTCATTATATATTATAGACTTATAGAAAGAGACCTTCTAAAAATGTTAAAATGTATTACTGGCACGCAAAACCTTAAGTTAGAGTGACAGGCTATGTCTTCACTACCCATCGTATCGGCAGGTAGCAATCGATTGCTTGGGGATCGATATATCGCGTCTCATCTAGACACGATATATCAATCCCCAAACGCGCTTATATCAATTCCAGAACTCCACCAACCCGAACAGAGTTGCGGAGTCGACATGGGGAGCCACGGACAATGATCCCGCACCGTGAGGATGGTGAGTAATTCGATCTTAGATACTTCAACTTCAGCTACATTATTCATGTAGCTGAAGTTGTGTATCTGAGATCGATTTTCCCCCGTAGTGTAGACCAGCCCAAAATGAAGACTCAGCACACCACTTCTGTAAGGTTGCCGACCCCTGCTCTAGTCTATTGCATGAGCTAAAAGGCATTCCTCTCTTAGCTAATGCTGTAGGAGGCTCGTCAATCTCTAATTTGCCTAGCCACCATTAGGGGGGACACAGTGCCACACTAAAGAGAGAGCTTACAACAGCCTGAGAAATGTAGATGCATATTGACCACTGACCTTCCCTAGAAAGTGTTTTCTGTATGCCTTGGCTTCAGCTTTGCACTCTAATTTATACCCATACGTGCTAGGGCTAAGGTTTTCCTCTTCCTCTTCAGAGATGCTGCTATCCGATGAGGTAGGCGTGCTGAGATTTTCCGGATCTTCAATCCAGTACCCTCCAAACTGGGGCAGAATGATCAAGGGATAAGGGCTTCCTTTCTCTAAAATCTGTAAAGAATTCCGATACGGTGCCATGAGGATAAGGTATGGTGCAACTGGGACTGGATTAGCTGGGGCACTGAAGTCAGTGGGAGAGTTTCCCACTGGCTTCAATAGGTTTTGGATCAAGCCTTTAGAGTCTCCCATCACCATTAAGGAGAAACAGAGGAGTCAAGAGCTCAGTAATGCCAACCCCAAAATCATGAGTCAGGCTCCCAAATTGATGAGATTGGTTTAAAAATAATGATTTTATTTTTAAATAGTACATTTGGGGTGCTTTTTACTGGCCTTCTGAGCCTTTACAGGTGCACTTGAGTCACATTTTCAAGATTTTCTGTGCAACTAAAAGGGCTAGAAAACAACATACTCTTCTTTTCCTTTAGAATCGCAGCTTTAATTTAATCAAGTGTCTCCACGATTTGAGGCTCTAAGAAACACACCAAACATCACGAGATTCATCTCATTGTCTCTCGATATTGTTATTTTCATGCTGACTGCAAAAGCTAGGAAACAATTGTTTGTGTTCCAACCACTTGCAGATAAGTTCATTAGCAACTAACCAACACAGGTGGGGCCAAATCCTGGGGTCTTTATTCACCGCTTGCTCACTCTTAACTCAGGAAGAACTCTCATTGATTTACTGTGAGTTTTCCTGAGTAACAACAGACCAACGGTGCATCTACCTCTGCAGTAGAAGTTGGACTCATTCTCAGCTGTCATGGGCCCTTAATGCTTATCACACCATCTCATTGCTTAAAAGATGGAAAAGGAGGGTGGTCCAAGGTGTGCTAGCCACTAGGCAGGTAAAAATCAAATAGCCAGCCACATGCTTGTCAAATCAGCATGAGCAATACTTTCTAGTCTTGCAGGAATCAATAATCAACAAGCCTGACATTGTACTTCTCTCACTGCCGCTGATCAATCGCAGTACCACCATAGGGTCTGGGAGAGTAACCAGATTGCAAGTTAAATGTTCTAGTGTAAAAGGAACCAGTTAACAGCATTACCTTTGTTTCAGGTTATTTTGGGGGTGGAGAAAAGCATAAAACACTCATCACCAATAGTGGTTCTCCAACCAGAGCAGGATCACGCCTTTAAAGTCAGTTACACTGTCTCCAGTGGTGGTGCAGGATCAGGCCCTAAATGAATCCCTTCATAACAACTTATGTTTATATAATGTCTTTCACCCAGGCTGATCCCAAAGCACTTTGCTAACAGATCAGGCAAACTATTTTCTGAAATAGTCCCCATCTGGTGTGGAATGAGTTAAGGAAAAAATTCAGTGACGAACAGCGCAGGAACGATGACTTACGTTTATAGAGTGTCTTTCATCCCAAAGGATCCAAAAGTGTGTTACAGACTGAATATCAGCATATAGAATCATTTCATACACCACTGAATTGCAGCCACCTCTGGGTTGCGATGTAGCAGCAGTTTAGCAGCGTGCAGCAACGGAGTGCAACAGTTCAAGACAGACAAGGCTCAAGTGTGAGCTGCCTTGTGTGTTTATGCAGGGGAGCAAAGGGGTGTAAGGCTCCCTTGTTCCCTGGTGCAAATAAACTCACATCACGGCTACTCCCCATCTTGTGATGATGGGCAGGGAGTGAGCTCCCCTTTGCTTCCCCCCTGCTCCCCACAATATGTTGGCTAGCACAGCTGAGCCAGTGTGGAAGAGGAAGCAATATGCACCAGTAATCTGCAGTACTCCCGCAACCCCCAGGAAACGGGGAAATAAGACACTCAATAGACCTCTCCAGAGGAAGAATTCAGTCCCTAGTCTGTTCCTAAGGTAGCCCAGGTACATGTTGCCCCTTACTCAGGTCTGGTGATAACTCCATGATCTGACAAATATCACATCGACCTGGAACTGCTGGAGGAATTTAGGTACATGAAATACAATTCCCCACAATGCAACTGAGCCAGGACAGGACACTGTGCTTGTTATTTATTCTCCTCGTTTATGAAAATGTGTTGTGGCCTCTAGGCTCATGTACAAAACCAATTACAAAACCACAGAGCTCAGCCCTAGAGACAACCACCATTATTCTAGAGAACAAATGGCATTTTAATAAGCAGCGTGGCCAGGATCTTGGTTTCAAGCTCATCCATAAGACAGGAAAGAATCCCTACAAATAACTTTCATTAACATTTTGAAAAAGGCAGCCATCCAAACATGCTTTAAAGCACCTACCTCATCAATGCTGGGGTATGGGATGTAATCTTCCTACAAAAGATCAAAACACCACCGAAATGATTGCTTGTTCTCCATTAGGCATTTATTACATCCTTACCCATTTCCATTTAATACAAACATTTTTAACCTGCCCTTTTGTACAGAGAGTAAAAGTATGTTTTAATGTTCCCCGTGCTGTGTGCTTTGTAAACACAAATGTATCCTCATAACACCCTTGCGTGATAGGAAATTGACAGATGGGGAAACTAAGCCATGGAGCATTCTTACCCCTGGTCAAACAGAAAGGGCCAGCTGATACAATCTGTCTGTAAATGGCCAGTGAAGAATTCACCTTGTGGAGGGAAATTGCTAGCGTAAACCCAGGTGGGAGGAGGGATGGTCCAATGGTTAGGTCTCAGGAGACCCCAGCTCAATTTCCTGCTCTGCCACAGATCTCCTGTGTGACATGGGGCAAGTCACTTTGTGTCTGTGTGGTTCAGTTCCCCATATCCAATACGAAGGTACTTCCTCCCTTACAGCAGTTTACCACAGGAACTGAACTGGTTTTAAAACCAGTCCTGCATTAATAGAAAGACAGGGTAGGTGACTTTTCCATTCCTCCTGTGATTCTCTGTTTCAAAATGCCCCAGTGCATAAGGACATAACAGAACCATTTTCCTGTTCAGTTACCAACATAAGCTTCTCAACAACGCGATTAAAAGACAAACCATTTTAAACAGCTGACTGCAGAAAGCCAAACAGGTCTGAGACCTACATGCACATCTATTTAATCTTTGCAATCCAGTTAATCCCATGTCTTTAGATAACATTGAAATCCTTTAGTTTTTTCAGACAGGGCTTGTCTACACTACCAAGTTTTGTTGACAAAACTTATGTCGACATCCAAACATCAACAAACCAAAAATCGCCAAAAGGTGTCCACACTTGCTCCCTCTGTCAACAGATCACATTCACATTGTATCCCACAGTGCAGTGTTGTGGGAAGGAAGAGATTGCTCAGCATCTTGGGATTCTCTCCGAGTTCTCCCACAGCCCCCTCAGTGAGCAGCATCATGAGTGGCTCTGTGAGCTCTCCATGCTGAGGAATGGCAAAACAGCACAGCAGACTCTCCTCCCCCTGCAGCAACGGTCTGCCAGCCGCTGTGTCCCTAGTGCTGGGCAGAACAGGAGCATTCCAAAGATTGGCTCTTTGTTTGTTCCCCAAAGGGAGCAGCACACAGATACTTCCTGGAGCTTTGAAAGGGGAGAGGCGCATGCCTGCAGAGCAGCTGAGATCAAAACACTGAGCAGAGCAATCAAGGCAGGCATTGTGGGATACTGGCGGAAGCCAGCTCTGTGGATAAAACGATCAGCAGTGTCTACACCGGCTCTTTGTCAACAATAAGGGGGGGGAGACAGACAAAAGTCTCTTGCAGGGGTGGAAGTTTTTTGTTGCCAAAACTGGGTGTTTTTCGTGACAAGAGTCCCATTGTAGTGTGTATGCTCTTGCTGTTTTGTCGCCAAAAGGCAGTTCTTGGTGGGCAAACTTGGCAGTGTAGACAAGGCCTCAGTGTCTTTACCAACGTTCCCTGAACTCCCTAGTTCTAGAAACAGAAAATTATTTTGAGAGTTCTGCACAATGAGCAACATCGATCCCAAAACCAACCTTATTTTTCTGGCTTCCAGTTCTCTGGTCTTCAGGTTTTGGTGCCTGTTTTAAATGAATAATCATCATCATAAGTTCAATAATTAAGATGTTTGCTATGGCATGGAAGAAAAAAAAACAACGATATTGCATTGCAGTGGAATCTCTCTTAAATGACCACTCTGAGCGCTGTCTACACTTGGAGTGCTACAGCAGTATTCCATCCTGTCAGTGTACGTAATCCATCCCATCAGCACAGATAATTCACCTCCCTGAGAGGCAGTAGCTAAGTCGACAAGAATTCTTCCATTGACCTAATGCTGTCTACACTGTCACCCAGTTTAGGTCAGTTTAACTATGTCACCCAGGAGTGTGGATTTTACACACCCCTAGGTAATGTTGCTAAATCAACCTAATTTTAGTGTAGACCAGTCCTCACTGACCAACAAGGTTATCCTAGGCCCCCTACCATGGTTTTTTCCTTGATCTGCTAACATCTGTGAAAACTATAAATTGCTTTGTCCACACAGGGATTTTACCATGTTAGTTTCCAGGTGCTGGCTAACAGCTTGTAACAACTAGAGCAGAGTGAAATTTTTTGCCAAAAAATTTAGATTCAGCTACACCACAATGTTTTATGAATTCATGTCAGTTTTGCCACACTGTTTTGGGCAAAGAACACCTAAAATAAATTGTGGGGGAAAAAATCAAAACATTTTGCTCCAACATTTTGTAAACAAAAGGGTTTTTTTAAAAAAAAATAAAATGA
The DNA here is from genome assembly GCF_003597395.2 of Chelonoidis abingdonii. NCBI lineage: Eukaryota > Metazoa > Chordata > Testudines > Testudinidae > Chelonoidis > Chelonoidis abingdonii. The sequence continues at coordinate 14,136,318 of NC_133788.1, forward strand.
AAGGAAATTTTGAAACAAAAAGTCATTTTGAACTGAAAAATTGAAACAATCCAAAAGTGTTAGAAGTGCTTGAAATTGCACTGAAACTTTTCACTTTGGGTCAAAAAAAAGTTTCATTTGACCAAACACGATTATTTTGTTACTTTTCAATTCACCACATTTAAAAACACATACCTTCTAAGGCCATGGATCCACACTACGAGTGAAGGGCGTGGTTCCCCTGCTCCTGTACATATCCTCAAGCTAGCATGAGTATAAATAGCGGTGTAGCCACGGTAGCACAAGTAGTGACAGCGGAGGCATGGGTAAGCCATGCTGAGTACAAACTCACCTGACACCAGTGGTATGTACACAGCTCAGCTGTTCTGCTGTTGCCAATACTCGTGCCACCATGGCTTCACTGCTATTTATGTTCTCCCTAACTCGGTGAGAGCTAGCAGGAGTGTGTGTACACAAGCCAGGGAATCACGCCCTTAGTTTGTAGTGTAGCCACAGCCCATGAGGTATATTAGGAAAATGTCATGCCATGTGCAGTAAAATGGATCAAGGCATTTTGTTTACTTTGCATTACACAGCCAACTATAGATCGCTGCTGTTACATGCCACCTAAATACCAAGACACTGGGAATTTTCAGGGAAACACTGCAAAACACACTGCAAAGTGCTATGGCCCCAATTCATGCAGGCACTTTAAATTTGACATCAGGGAGACTACCTGTATGCTTGAAGCCACGTACCTGTTTTAAAGGTTTTACTGAGTCAGGACCGTGTTGCCTAACAGTGTCCCAGCACAATATATGCCTTGTGTTGTCAGACTGCTCAAACTGTGAGGCGACAGGCATATTGATTCTAAATCTTACGCACCTGAAAACAATTGGCGTACATTTCAGGTTGCATGTGTCGGTATTTGCTGAAACCCTACAAAGACTAAGAGCTGGGGAGGTGCTTTCAAAGAATTTTTCAACAATGACATGGGTTGATCGCAAAGGGACTAAGATCTACTGCTGTTCACCAAGACCCTTCTGGGAAGTTATACATTTTCATCTGATTTTTTTATACTCAGATTTAGTACCAAAGCATCCTCTCTGACCAGTTTAGACTGGGACAATATTATTTTGAATGACACAGTGATGTGGAATATATTTGTGTATTGTAAGATCACCCTGCCATGTTAAAATCACATACTGCTTTGGGAACTTGCTATCCAGACAGTACCTGTTTATTGTCATTCTGTACAGTTTTCCCAAGGAGAAATAATGCATGAATGGGGTGCTGTACCACATCTGTCATGCTACTCACCTGCATTTTTTCCAGCATTTCAAAGAACTCTGCAGACTGAAAAACAAAAGAAAGATAAATCACTTGCCTGTTTGGAATACAAATGAGGTCAGCTTTCACAATTCAGATCTGGAGATGGATTTCAAACATCCCCCCAGCTTTCGATCCAGGGTTCTGGTTCTGACCCATCTCCAGGTTCAACAGGGCCAAAGAGGAGAAAAGTGATTCACTGAGGGTTTTATAAAGAGCAATTAATTTACATCAGATATTAATGTTAGATCTTTTCTTTTACAAGTGTGACAATAAAAAAAAAATAATATCCTCGTAAAAATTAAGTAACTGGAGTAGGTGGCTACCGTTAGTGATGGTAACCCATGATACCTTCATATCCACATAGTAATAGTAATGATCGTTTGCACTCTGTAATGCCTACAATCTGAGGATCTCAAAGCATTTTATAGGACCACAGAATGATAGAAATGTCTGATTAGAAGGGACCCCAAGAAGTCATCAAGTCCAGTGGCCTGTATTGAGGCAGGGCCATGTAAACCAAGTTTGCCAACATCAATAGTTAAATCTAACAACAGACACGCAAGGCAGCACGCACACACACACACACACACATACACTCTCTCTCTCTCTCTCTCTCTTATTTAAGCAGATCTGACATTCCACGGTAATGGATCAGTGGTTCACACACCCCTTGTCAGAGGACAGGCCAAAGAGACATGTAACTTAGCAGGTAACTATGTCTATGTGCAGTGGACACAGAGATGCTGTAGGGCCAAAGGGGAGATTTTTCTTCCTCAGGTTCAGTCTCTCAGTCTCACCTTTCTCATGGGATTCTGTGCAAACCTCTTGAATAAAGTAGGTCTCTTCCTCTTCCCTCCTCTCCTCTCCCCCCACCCCACCATGCACAGCATACGCTATTCCCATAACCCACAGAACTAATCAGCTGATTGCTTAGGAGAAAGATTTGATAAAACAGCTGTTATCCAGCTGTGATAATTTCACAGCACCAGCACTTGCCATACTTTTGCATTGCAGTCTGTCTAGAAACACACAACCTGGTATTTTCATCATCTTCAGTGGAAACAGGAACTATGTTTGATTACAACATCACGTACTGGGGCATAAAGACCCTATTTGGCGAGTTAACGCTCGCTCCTCGTGCAGAGAATCAACCGCTGGTATGAACCCTCGTGGCTAAAACAGCCATGGAGCCCAGGTATGACAGACCCCGTCAACATGAATTACTGTATTCCAAGTGACTGTCAGAGGACTGAGTACCAGGGAGTCTCAGGGTTGGACTGATCAAAGCCAGAGAAAACCTGACTGTAAGAATCCTTTGAGATTTTCTTTGGTTAACTCCAGCTGCAGAAAAGTCCTTTTTCCTTCCAGGCATGTGGCTTGAGACCCAAACCCGGGGTGTGTTTGTCCTCTACTCAGCCATAGGCATTCTCGACCTGTCAGACCCACTGGAGTTTCCTCAGAAGAGTGCTCAGACATGATAGACATGAGCACAAGACAGGTAGGCAGGTAGACAGACCAACAGAGAAAAATTCTCAGCCCTCCCTGTTTCTATGAAGTGGTACCCTGCATACTGTTTATCAGATTCATGTCAACAACACCAGCCAAATCAATTTGAGCTTAGATATATTCAGCTCCAAGACTGATTCCAAGGAGCTTCCCTAAGGTCAAGTTACCCTCTTACACATAAATTATTTACTCCCTTCAATATCACTAAATACATGAGATTAGCAGTAGGTGGCTAAATGCATCTGTGACGGGTTGCCCCCTCACACACACTCTGGGATGCCACCTGACATTACTGGGATCCCACTCAGCCCACCCATTCCACCAGCTTCCTCACCTTGTCCTGCTGTACCAGGCCCTGAAGCCCCCTCTAGTACAGTGATTCTCACCCAGGGGTCCAGGGCCCACTGGGGGGTCATGAGCAGGTTTCAGGGGGCCACCAAAATAAGCCAGAGAGCAAGGCCAGTGTTAGACCCACTGGAGCCTGGGGCTGAAGCCGAAGCCCAGGCCCCACCACCCTGGGCTGAAACCAAAGCCTGAGCAACTTAGCTTTGCTGAGCCCCCGCAACATGGGGCCCCAGGCAATTGCCCCGCTTGCTACCCCGTAATGCTACCCGTGGCTTTTAATCTACTGGATATGCAGAGAAAGAGTTGTGGCAGCACAGGTGGGCCGTGGAGTTCTTATAGCATGTTGGGGGGGCCTCAGAAAGAAAAAGCTTGAGAACCCCTCCTCTAGCACACACACAGGTATGGACACACCCAGCTGCAGAAAGACATGGACACTGACATTAGCTCTGCTAGGGGACTGCCTGGCACTCAAGTGCACACCCCTTCTGGGGTGCAAACCCAAACCCAAAATTGTTTTGTCTTGTGCTGCACAGAGAACTGCACAGTGTGGAGGGAGATATGCACAGCTTGTCTCTCCCCCTCCCCTCTTTATGAATTGCACAAACTGGTTTAGAGAAAACCTAAACAAGTTTATTAACTACAAACGCCAGATTTTAAGTGATTATAAGGGATAGCAAACAGATCAAAGTAAATTACTGACCAAATAAAGAAAACATGCAAACTAAGCTTAATACGCTATAGAAACTGGCTGCAAGTAGTAATTTCTCACCCGAAATGTTGTTTTAAGCAGGTTGCAGTGTTTCTTGAAGACAAACTGCTCTTGCTTGCAGCTTAGAACTCCAGATATTCCTTTCACAGGCCAGACACCTTCTAGCATAGGTCCAGTCCTTTCTTCCCCAGATCAGTCTGAGGTATTTTCAGCAGTCATCTTGGGCAGGGATTCAGTGAGGAACCAACCCTGATTAACTCACTTCCCTGCCTTATATAGGATTTACAAGTGGCTGGAATCCTTTGTTTCCCAGCTTGATCCCCACCCCCTAGTGGAAAAATGCTAGCAGTCCAAGATGGAGTCCAATACCAGGTGACATGATCACATGACCCTGTTGCGTCAAAGTAGCCATAAATCCTCAGGAAGACTTCACAGGGAGATTAGCATCTTCAAAGTCTTATTGTTCTCGCTAATGGTGCATTGACTAACTAGCCAAACTGATTGAACTTTATCTGGTGGGCGTTCCCCAGGTGCAAACACTTTTGTAATTGATACATAGTCCATATTCCTAACTTTAGACACAAAAATGGTACATGCATACAAATAGGATAAACATATTCAATAAATCATCACCTTTCTGATGATATCTCATAAGATCCATCTTGCATAAAATACGTCTTAGCTATGCCATGTTCATATCATAACAATCTCCCTATGAAGAAAATGGGGTGTAGTGTCACAGCATCAAATACACCCCACCCTGCCTACTCTGTCTTTCCTTGTTTATTGTGATACAGCTACTTCCCTTCAACTTCCTTCTGCAATTCATTTCTCCCTATTAGAGGTACTCTTCAAATAAAAACACTAAAAGTACTGTACTTGGCTCCCACAGAAAATGCCAGAAAAAGAGTCAAAATAAGGCGGCAGGTTGAGAACTTACCCATCCTTATGACAAAGTGAATATAGTGAACATGACCAATCCATTAGCAGGTTAACAACAATCAGCTGGAATAGCAGCCACTTTCGCATGACTCAGAGTTTGCTTTTCATTGGTGCAATATAATATTTCAAATGATAATCACCTCTTGTTCAACTAAACTATAAAGTAATTTGTTGTCTCAGTTACCTGCCCCAATTTATGTTGAGTTTTACTATGGCTTTTAAGCTACTTTTTCTTAAAACACTACCAGTATTACCAACCTAGTGTTCAAAAATCATGACATTAGCTTAAAAAAATCATGAGATTGTAAAAATAATGTTTGGCGTTCTTTTTATTTGCCTTCTGGGTTTTACACATTTAGGATTCACATTTTCAAGTGTTTCTCCACAACCAAGGGAAATAGAAACTGACAAAAACAAAAACACAGAGCTGAGATTCTCACATGACCACACAGGGGCTAGGGCTTTAAGAAAACACATGAAACTTTACAGGAATTTGGCATGCTGTAAGCCAAAGAAAAGGACAATATGCCAGCATGCCACTGGTGTTTGCAAAGTGGCCATTTGTTCTCAGAAACCAGGCAGAAAAACAGCTGGCTAGCTACTCAGTTTGTACATACAAATCTGAATGTATGAAATTTGCACATAACATTTTCAAACTGGGCTCACAAGACCTTACCCTCCTTGTAGGAGGTGATCTTTAAATAATCATAAATAAAAGGGAACAAAGCCAATTAAGATCCATAATAATCACTGAGATTGACATGCAGACTTAGAAACTACAAATGAAAACAGTTTCAAACAGAACACCTACAAACCATTGCCTTGCGAGATACAAGTCTAGGATTCTGCATTTCGCTGGCTACAGTTGAGGACAATCTTAACACCCTGAGCAATGCAAGGACTGCTGTGAACACAGCTCCCTGCAGTAGTTTAGCTGGCAGGGTTTTACGGATAACGGTCTACTTGGCGCAAATGATCTAAGGAGACCAATGAGTTAGGGACTTTGATTAAAAGTCCCACAAGGCCCCTCAAAAAAAGGGCTCGACATCAAGTGCTTCACAGCCCCAATCCTACAATTGAAAGTGTGCGGGGAAGCTGCTCTGCCTTCCCAGAGACCCATTTACTTACTGGGGCTGCGTGTGTGCATAGCCAGCTGCTCAGGCACTGAAGTCACCATTTGTTAAAGTTACCCATTTTTCAGTCTGACTTTATGGTCCAGATAATCACTCCAGCTGTTGCAGAAGAAAAACAGATGCAATCCCCCTCCCCTCACACACCCCGACACTCTGATCTGAGCAGAAAGTGTGTCTTTGTACGTTTGGAAAGTGCCTAGCACACAGCATGTGCTGCTGGAGTAAGAGACACAAATAATGACAGTGATTCAGTTCACCTTTAAACTCAAGGGGCAAAACCATAAGAGTTTCTTGATTTTACCCACTTCCCCCACACACACACACACTATCTTATAACTTAAAAGAAGCTCCTTTTTAATATATATTGTATGTATTACCCCATTCACAGAATAGCATTAGTGGCTCCAAAGGTACATCACGCTGGGAAAATGGGACAGAGAGGGGCTGAGACAACTACTCCAGCCTTTCATTCAGCTCTACCTGTTGGCTGGTGGAAGCCTCCAAGGAGATGGATGGATTTCACCTCTAAAACTCACCTCTGCATTTCACATGCACCCCCCAGGGTTACTTTGGCTTTATGGGTACGTCTGTACTGCAAACTAAGCCTAGGCTCTGACTCGGGTTTGAGCCCAACCCCCCGTCCACACACAAATCAGTTTGACTTGAGTCAGGAAGTGCTCAGGACCTGGGTCCTAGGACCCTGCTCAGGTGAGGAAGGTCAGTCAGAGCCTGAGTCCTATTGAGACTCAGTCCAAGCTCTGTCATTTTGCAGGGTGGACGCAACTCAAGCCACAGACCTGAGTCAGAAGGTCTGCTGTGTGCAGCACAGATGCCTTAGCGTGGCTTTGAGACCAAATCCAGCAGTTGTAAGCTCAGGTTTACTATGCAGTGTGAACAAGCAAGCATGAGCTTGGAAAGACCGAGTCCACAAGCGCAGGTCCATGGTTTACAGTACAGTGTAGACATACCCTAAGCAGCCCAAGTGAATTTGCCCCACATGGGACAAGGATCATATGCTCAATGCCCCCTTCATATTCCCTCCTTATTTGCATATCAGATGTCACTTTTGCTGGTGATGATTACACACAGGGACAATAGTTTGATCTGCAAGAGCACAGGTTGAGAAATTTGCTCCGAAAGTCTAAATGAGACAGACTTTGTAACAACATATAACGGCCCCTTTAGCCACAGCCCACAGGTGAATACAGACATCGACATCAGTGGCAAGATTCCAGCAAGCCAGCCAAGATAAACTAGATTAACGCATCATTTTGTGAATTTTCAGTCATTTGTCATTTCAGTTCAGATCTTTTTATCAAACAATTCCAGGGTAATTCAACTGTGCTCAGTTACCCCTAACCCATCCACTCCCCATAGGGACCTATCCATCTCTTGTCTAAAAATAGAGACAGGCTACTCATCTGCCCAAAACATGTTTGTTAAATATTGGGACACACCCATTAAACAAACACGTGGCTTTTCCAGAATTAAGCAGAGGAGGAAGCATGCTACTAAAGCAGGTTCTCTCCACCCCCACAGTCTTCTTCATTCCTTTGTTTGCTCACAATAGACAGAGGCCAGAAAACAGCTTGAGCTCAGGTGGCCGGTTACAAGAGGTGTGGGCTAATGGCTATAGAGATGAGAGAAGGCAGGGGCAATGAGAAGATTCTACAGGTCAAAGAAGGATAATGTGGAAGACGGGATTAGCAGCCATGATTCTGCTCGCTGCTCATTAATGGCTCGAAGAGGCCCCCTAAGACTGGGGAGCACCATGTTGGAGAGAATGGCACTTATGGCAGCTTTTCAGCAGACTCTGCAATAAATATCCAGTTTTCCAATAATAAAACAAAAGGGTTTTTGTCTAAAAAAGAAAAATCAGAGTGAGGAAAAGAAAGCAGGCAAATTTTGTATGATCCTTTGGAAAAAACATATTTGCCAGAGGACAATTTTCACTATAATAGTAGCATAAGGGTTGCTTTAATTTACTCCAGGCTGTGAAGATAATAAGAAGCTATTAGCACAGCCAAGGAATGGATCAACTTTGGGCAAACCCAGCCTTGCCTCTTTTTCCAATGCTGCACTGTCAGAGTGGCAAAAGTGTCCCCAGAAGCCAGCTTATCAAAGAGTCCAACATCCACAATTGGTGAATGTTGGGTGCTGAGCACTTCTTAAAATCTGGCTCCTATGGTGGCTATATTTTTGAGAATCTGGTCCCACATCACCTCTGTGTCAATGAAGGTGGCATGACCCAACCTGAGCCAATTAGAACAGGTTTAGGGCCAGAATACAGTGGCAATGTACTACAAAGCAGCCAATGCCATGTTGCAAGATCTGGCCCACTCTTTAAAATGGTGCTCTAGCACAGAGTATAATTTAAAAAAAAAAAAAAAAAAAAAAAAGGTTATCTAAAAAAAATTCAAGTGGACAGTATGCCTGTAGCTCTTAGATATCGCTGCATCCTTAAGCCTGATCATATTATAGCACAAATAAAATCTTCCCATCTTTGATGTTATAGTTAAAACAAATGTACTTTTGTGATTCTTATCAGCATGTAACACTGTCCGCTGTAGTTTTAACTTTAGTAGCACAGGAAGTCTATACTTCCCCAATTCTTGTGCAACTAGTGTTCCAAAACTGAAGCTACCGTATGTCCCTCTTAAAAGCCTACTGAAAGCAAAATGCCACAGTGGAAACTAATCCATTATTAGCACAGACAAGCCAGACTGGTCTAGTAACTTGTACTAGTAACGGGTTTATAAATGCAAAATGCACAAAATGAAAATCTTTTAGTCCATAGCTTGCTCGCTTTCACTCGTAGATCAAAACTCTCCCACAGTTAAACATTGTTCAAGCTAAACTCCAATACCATAGAAAAGGTAAAGAATGCAGAGAGTTAATTTTTACATTTTCTCTCAGCATTAGACAATCTGCGAACTGTTTATAGCCATATCAGCTACCGCTCACCAATTATTTAACTCCCATATTACACACACAGGTAAGGTTTTAGTCAACACATACCATGGATTCTGAACAATTTAATGAAGAAAAATAATTAGCAAATGCCCAGTTTGAAGCTCTCCTTGTAAATGACACCCAGAAGAGGTGCTACATGCTGGGAAACAGCAGCTAATGATCCCACATGGTACGCATTGGGGCATGTAGCCAGTGCATCTGTCTTAGTACCCATCTCCCCTTTTTCAGTGCAACACTTACCAAAAAGTTCCTTAAGAAATCCATCATCTTCTCAACATTCCTCTCCTTGCAACGTCAGGGAAAACTCTACACATTGAAAGCTGCTGCTGCTGCCACTGAACTTCCTTATTGTGATCAAATAAGGAGCTCCTGAAGTTTGATGCCAGCCTGTTCATCCATGCAGAACTCTCTCAAATCCGTCCCCTCCCTTTGTTAATGTTTCTCCAAGCAAGAGACATGACCGGACTGTTGTTTTGTGTGTTAAAGGGTGGGTCAATTCAGAAGGCAATGTGCCCAAAACAGGTTGTGCAGGAAGCATGCTACAGGATTTAAAAAGAACAAATTCTTTGCCTCAAACTCACATCTTGGAATGGATTCAAAGTCCTTATAAGATGTGACACTCACACCGACTTACAAGGCAACCTGTAAATTGCAGACAGATTTGACATTTAAAGAGCTGAGTAGCATTTTAGTAGAGTCACACATGGAACTGACCGGGAGAGGGGAAGATCACAGGAGTACTAGGAGGGGGGAATAACCAGGGGACGTGCAGAGCTGGTTGGCCACATTCTGATCTCACTGGCATACTTCAATGGCGATAACTCTGCATTTACATCAGTGTAACTGAGAGCAGGATATGGGCCTTGGTGTGTCTGGAGTTCATGCATGGCAGCTAACATACAGCAGTAACAATAAAAACCGTTCCCATTTACTTAGCAACTTCCATATGAAAATATTATCCATTGCCTAGTTGGTAGTAGCAGGGCTATGTTGTTAGACACATTTCACAGGTGGGTAAAGTAAGGCACAGCAAAGCAACATAACTTGGCCAGTCTATCTATCTGCCTCAAGGGCCATCATGACACCCATCCCCATAGTATCTAAGTGCTTCCCATTTCAATTAAATCTGTATAGCAAAGACCATCATGGAGTTTTCTCCTCATCTGTAACCATGGTGATGATGGACATCATCATCAGTCTCATACTGCAAGTAAAGTGGTATAGGCAGGAATGAAGCCCAGGGTCCCCTTGTCCCAAATTCCCTGCACTAAAGTTTGGACAAATAACACTTCATGTGGCTGTAGTGGGAGAATGTGGGCATCATTTCAATGGATCCACAGGACAGACTTTATGCCAGGTCTCTGAGACAGTAGCACCAATGCTGGAAAGGTTTAGTTAGCTGGGGAGAAAAGATCATCATCCTTAGTGCTTAGCAAACACAAACTGTCCACCCTTGTAATTCCTGGGAAAAGAAACTGAAGTAAAGGTGGGATCAAAGCTAGAAGGCATGTAGAGAATCTGACAGATATAATTGCTCTGAATGAGTTAACTGCTACATCTGTTTCTTTGCTGGCAGTGCACAGTGTATGTTGCATGGCAAATGAGTGGGGAAACAGATTGTGCTAGAAAAAGTTTTAAAACTCTGCAGAGTTTTCAGCTGTTTTTCACAACTGGAAGGAATGTGAATGTGTGCACCGCACAGAGCAATTTTCAGGAAATCCTATGGTGCTTCCACATCCATCTGTCTTAGCGTTCCTACTACCTGGTGTGACCGAGTGCCTGAATGGGCCACACTGGGAATGCCACACACGGGACAGACTGCAAGAAATAGGGCAGACAATCTCCAAAACTGGTATTTATTCTACAATTAGATTCACCAAGCCAATAATACAACAGCTTCTATGATACTATACTGAGTAACCAGAAGCCAAACAGTCCCCAATAGGCAATCCAACCCTTGGCTCCGATCTAGACAGCCAAGCCTAACATAGTGAGGGTTACTGAAAACATGATTCCTCAAGAGGTGAGGTTCACCAATCCCAAAGGACTGGACACTTATCCCCAGGTCAATATGAGTCTTAATCGTACCCAATAATCATGCTGATGCCAATCCTGTAGTAATTAAAAACTAAAGATTTCATAATAAAAGGGGAAAAAAGAAGAGAGTTACAAATGGTTACAAGATCAATATACATACAAGTAATTTCCAATGTTCATAGTTCAGGATCATAGCAGTGATGGAAAGAACTGCTGGCTTGCAGAGTTCCCACTCATGTGCGGAATGGGTTTTATTCTGTGCACAAGATGGAGGTGATGTGTGACATAGTTTTCCTATGCCTAGGTAAACTAATTTCACTCATTCACATAAGGCAATTAGTTGGTCTTCTATTATAACATAGATACTTACACTGAAGACAATGTAGATTAATATTAGTTTTCTACGTTATCTTACATCTTTGATTTTAAGATTAACTGGACACAGTCACATATATAATTAAGACAATTAAGACATGAAAGGGAATTAGCATGTACAAGCTAATCTGGTTACATTGTTAAACTTCTAACACAATATAGGTAAACAAAGACAAATACACATAGCATCTACCCTTGATTTCTATGACTACAAATGAATGCCTTGATGATTGCTAATCTAGTACATCTCTTTGAAATTCACATACAAGTAGATTGTCTTAATTACAGTTATAATGCCCCCTGTTAAGTTGTTACGGGTGGTACACAGGTTGTTGGCTGGTCTGTCAGCATCACACCTAGGCATCTACTGACACAAAATACATTCTAACCACCCCATATCCAGTCATCTCCAGTCCACACAGTTTACCATCTGCACAAAAAAGCAGCCATGTTTCCCCACCTCTCAGCAAAGATTTGGTAGCAAAGACGGTCGTGAGTTGCCAAATTACTAAGACTTCATTATTTTTACAAGATGCATGGGCATTACTGCTGTCATAAACAATGAATACCCAGCTATGGCATAACTGTCAAAGGAAATGAGCAAAGGACATTTATCCATGTATTAGCCTGACTTTTCTTTTTACTGAGCTGTCATAAACAGATAGCTAAGGGTTAATGTTTCTTTTACCTGTAAAGGGTTAACAAAGGGAACCAAACACCTGACCAGAGGACCAATCAGGAAACTGGATTTTTCAAAGC
>NC_133788.1:14148992-14156921 GCF_003597395.2 Chelonoidis abingdonii
GTTTGGGGAGACCAGGGTGAGGTAGGCACTGATTCCTGTCTGGTGGCAGCGCTATCAGATCCAAGCTGGTAATTAAGCTTGGAGGGTTCATGCAGGCACCCACATTTTGGACGCTAAGGTTCAGAATTGGGACTTATGCTTATGACATGAGCTTATTCATTTAATATTTGGCAAAATTCACAGTGGATCCTGCCATGACTGGGAAGTGTCCTCAGTTCCTTTGATTGCAGGAGGATAGCTGCCATTGGTTACTAATCTTCACAATTTAGGGAATGCATTAAGACCCCCAGCTGCTGTTTGAGGAGCACATTACAGCTCTGACCCAGTCAGCTTTTTTACCATCTGCCTCTGGCTAGGAGATTACAACCTCGCCTTTTGGATGGGGGAGCTTGCCGCTGTTATCCATGCCTATGCCAACTCTAGATTAGACTATTGTACAGCTCAAACCCATTTACAGTCTGACCCTGGTGCAGAACATAGTGGCTCACTTACTGAGCAGAGCTTCTCACTGGATGCATTTTGCAACCAGTGCTCTGGAATATGGCACTGGCTCTGGAATATGGCACCAATGGTCCCCAAGCGGTGTGTAAGTTTTTGGTTATGACGTACGATTATGATTTCTGGTTTTCAGAGTTTAATGATTTCATGGGTTTGGCAATTTTTGAATTCAAGGGAGATGTCAAAAATTGGAGGTTTTGGGAACTCTCTTTTTCTATATACATATAGTACGGTTTCAAACAATACTACATTAGAGTGCTCTGAGGAACCTTTAGTGCGTACCGGCAGGGTCTACACGGACCTATTAATGTGCAACACGTTAGTGCGCTTTAGAAATGACACCCCCATAGCTGCAGTCAGTGTGTCTGCCCAAGCTGGACATCCTTCATTATAAAAGGGCAAGGGGTGGGGGAGGCGGGACTGGCAGGGCCTTCTTTGTGAGGCCACCAAGACTCTGGGACTTGCTCCCATCCTTGCCCAAAATAGCTCGAATCTGGTAACTTTCCAGGTATACTGCAAAGACACCTGTTTTTTGGAAAGGCAGAGGAAACTAGGAAGAGAGGAGGTGGCTGGCCGGCTGAGTTCCTGTGGAACTGATGATTGTGATGATGATGAGATTTAGTTGAATTCTAGTTATTGGATAATTAATGGTGTTAGGATGCCTAGAGCCTTGGATAGGTGTCTATATATATATATGTCCATATTAACAAGGTTGTAGTGTACTGCTAAAAAGATACTGCTGAACCAGAATGAAAACGACAATCATATGAGATGGATTCAGGAACTAATAGCTCTGATGGTCCCTTTGGGAACCATCAACAGGAACCAACATCTTTGCCAGCCAGCTGGCCAGTTGCCTTTGGACTTCCTCAAAACAGAGGTACTTCCTACAAAGCCAGCCAATTATGGTTGCATAATCAGTTACAACAATAGTCCGTGGGAATTTAGATTAGATTCGGACCAATTAATGTCATGAATATGCAGCTAGATCATAGAATCTTTAAAGACTGATTCAGAAATGACTGCATATGCTAGCAATTAATAGTTACTCACTGAGGAGTGGTATCTTCTGATGCAGCAGTGTCATGTTGTTCTACCTGGTGTTCTGGAAAGCAATTTCCACATCCCATATGTTCTAGTTTATTTATTCAATATGTTCAGATCAGCAGTGCATGAGTCCACAACACATTTCTTTGCCCCCACTTAAGTCAACAGGAGTTATGCCACATCTAGTGTCCAACCTGCATTAAATCTGGACTCTGCTTGTTTACTGAATTCACGAGTCACCAGAACAGGCTAATTGCATGGGAAGTTCATACTTTTTAAAGATTTGAACCAACTTCTATTGAAATCAATAAGAATCTTTTATTTGACATCACAGGAGTTGGATTGGGCCATAAGGAAATATAACTAATGTACCCAGAGTTTTAATAGTAAATGTCAAAAAATATAAATCCTCACACTTCAGGGCATGCATCAGTCAGTAACTTTCTCTTTCTCTCCCATAACCACTTACTGAGAGAGTTTCCTCCTCCGATGCAGTTGGAGACAGGTTTTTGGACTACACAGAATGAATTCCAGCAGACAGAGCATCGATTTTTAAGGTCTCCTAGGAAAGATGCCCTTCTCCTCCATAATGTATATGGAATTTGATATATATCCACATTACATTTGAACATGTAACCACAGAGACTGAAGTAAGTTCACACCTAGGGAGTTCCCTCCAGCTCTCGGTTGATTCACATTAGCTTGGATTCCATGGGAAAAGTTTCTACTGCTGCTAACCATACAGTATATGGCCCGAATTCAGCAACAGGCTTAACCACATGCCTAAATTAAAGCATGTATTAAAGGATGGACTTTAATATTACTTAAGCATGTGCTTACGTGTTTTGCTGAATCAAGGCCTCTTTTCTGTGAATAAACAGACGACATCAGTTTCCAGTGCAATCCACCCATCATCTTTCATAACCACTAATTTTTTTTAGGAAGCATTTTTTAGGATGCACAACGTCACTTCTTAAATTAATGTCCGTCACTTAAATCAAAGCAAGTGGGGGAAGGGGAAAAAGAAGTTTGAATAAATAAATATAACCATGTTAGTAGCCACAATGTATTTTCAGTGTGCAAATGAACCCAGATCCTACTTGCTGATGATTGTTATCTTGTCATTAGATTCCATTATAGTGTAACTGAATTTGATGGATGCATCCTCCAACTTGCTTCGGAATGATCATTCTTGTTTGTAATGATTATGACTATTATGGGACAGACTATTTTAGGCCTTATTGCATAACGTATATTGGAATTACAGAGACTAATGTTGCCAGACAATGGTGTGGACTGCCTAAGTACAGTACCTGTAAAAACGAAGCCAGCTTAAAGGTACAATAATATCCCAGTCACTCTTTATTATTAATCACAAAAGCTGGTTGAAAAATTTCTAACAAAACCTTTTCCACTCAGAAAATAGTTTTGCGTAAATCAAAATTTTCTCCAAGAAAAGTTCAATTTCAGCTGAATTTTCTTTCTGAAAAATCAAAACACAAAACATTTAATTTTAAGTAAAAAACTTCAATTTCAACATCAGTCAGTTTAAAACATCAATAAAAACATTCTGACATTTTCCAAAGTGAAGTTTTTCTAAACATTTCATCCTGTGAAAAGTTTCAACATTATGACATTTTGGACCAATTTAGGATGAAAACAAATGTTGAGATACAGACATTTCCTGTGGCAAGGAAATTCTATTGTTCTATTAGCTCTATTAAACACAAACTACAGTTGCTCATTATTGAAAGTCTAGCAATATGAACAAATTGTAATGAAACATGAGTCTATAACATGCATGATACATAATACTGCCTATGACACAAAATAACCCTACTAAGGCATTGGTATCCATACACCTCAAAGAATCATAATCAGAGCTGAATTAAGGCAACAGGAACCGTAGCCACAACCCCACACTATCGTCCCATTCCTGTGCCTGAGGTTGGCAGCAGGTTTCAGTTAAGATGAATGGGGTAGTTCACACCTCTTGGAGCTACTGTTTCAGGCTGTCTGCAAACTAAGATATCAGTTACAGTGGGGCCATTTTTTCAAGCTTTTGAGTCCATGAGGGCTAGGAATCCTATTTATTTTTAAATGAAAGTTGAGAGTCTGATCCCATCCTACCACAGGTGGACCCTACTCATTATGCTATACTATAGTGTTTATGTCAATCTCGCCCTGATTTCATTTCACACAGAGGAACACACAGCGTGAGCTTTAAACCACAAAAGGCTTTAAACCCTGAAACAACTTCACCCTGATGTCTGTTCCAGCAGACAAAAAATTAGTCCTTCATTAATCAGGATCCTACAGTCACTCTTCCCAACCATACCAACCTTCAAAGATAGCAATAATCAGTTACTAATCAATTTCTGATCACTCTCCTCCCTCACTTTTAAGGTAATTCACACTCATGGGGAATGTGTACCACCAATAATCTGACCTCCGAAGACAAATGTTCCATAGCGTTCTGTCTGGAGAGAGACTTTTGTTAGGGATATCGTTTCAGCAAGTTAGCAGAAAAGTACATGAACATGGTGTAATGATTATTAATTCTTTCTAGGATGCTTTGCGAATGCATGGCATGTTACAATTAAGCAAAACATTCCTGGCCCTGAGGCATTTCTGAAAGTATGTCTTCACTCAAGATTTAACTCAGGCCTCAGAATTCATAGACACACATACAGGGGAGCCCAGGATCAGTGAGGAAACAGGAAATCAAATATGGCTTTGCAGTGGGGCTGCTCATACTTGGGCTAGGTGAACCCGGGAGCCAACCACCCCGGCTGACTCTCTTAACAGCAGAGAAGCAATCTGTTATTTACCTCATTGCTTGGTGCCTGCAGTTCAAGTGATCCTCTAGGGATCCAGTTACTGGCAGCAACAACTTTCATCCCCCTCCCCCACTTTAATTATTACCTAAATAAATACTTCAGGAGCACAGAAACCCTGGCAGTAAATGGGGCACTTACAGACACAGCCCCAAAGTGACATTGCAAGCTTTCTGGCTAACCAGCTCTCTTTATCTCAAGGTGGAGGACATGAAAACACACACATCTTTTCACGTAAAGTGTGTGGCGAGGGGTGACAGGAATACCACACCAGCCCAAGCACTTGAGAAAGCCAGTCAATATTTTTACAAGTGTTTGGACAAAGCAGAGGCTTGGCTTTCAAAAAAAAAAAAAAAAAGCTTTGTCAACCACATGTGCTGGAAGAATTTGACACCCAAGGGCTTGAGAAGTCAGAGATTCCAAGGCCAGAAGGCACCGTTGAGATTATCCAGTCTGATCTGCTGTATAATACAGGCCAGAGAACTTCCCCAAAACAATTCCTAGAGCAGATCTTTTAGGAAAACATCCAATCTTGACTGAAAAATTGTCAGTGATGGAGAATCCACACAAGCCTTGGTAAATTGTTCCAATGGTTAATTACTCTCACTTTTAAAAATATACATCTCATGGGGGGAGGGATAGCTCAGTGGTTTGAGCATTGGCCTGCTAAACCCAGGATTGAGAGTTCATTCCTTGATAGGGTCATTTCAGGATCTAGGGCAAAAATCTGTCTGGGGATTGGTCCTGTTTTGAGAAGGGAGTTGGACTAGCTGACCTCCTGAGGTCCCTTCCAACCCTGATATTCTATGATTTCCAGTCTGCAACACACCCTCATCTCTTAGATCTGTAGTTCTCCCCCCCCGGAGTCCAGGGTGCTCAACAGGTTGCAGATGGAGCAAGCACTGGGCTCCAACAGGACAAATTGTTATTTTTTACTTCAGATGCCAGCTCTGGAAGGTGAATGACCTACATCCTGCAGCTGGAAATTACAGCCCTCTCTGCCTGCCCCCCCCACACACACAATACCACCACCACCCCCTCGCAAAAGAACACTAGTGACAGTGAGGCTATAAACTCCGCTCAGTGAAAGGGCAGGCAGCGAAGCAGAGAGTCAGAGAAAGTGAGAGACTGGGAGAGCAGGGGAAACTGTTTCTGCCAAATGGTTTTGCTGCTTCCAGACACTCCTCTGTTACTGAGGCCTGGTCTACACTACGCGTTTATACCGATTTTAGCAGCGTTAAACTGATTTAATGCTGCACCCATCCACACAACGAGGCCCTTTATATCGATATAAAGGGCTCTTTAAACCGGTTTCTGTACTCCTCCCCGACGAGAGGAGTAGCGCTGAAATTCAGTATTACCATATCGATTAGGTGTGTGGCCCCAAATCCGATGTATTGGCCTTGGGCGGATTCCCCACAGTCACCACCTGTACACTTGAAGCAATCTGAACTCGGATGCACGGCCCAGTAGACAGACAAAAGCCCCACAACTTTGATGCCATTTCCATGTTGCCCAGCGTGGAACTCTGTCAGCACGGTGCGGAGCAGTCCCAAATCAAAAGAGCCCAGCTTGGACCGTCAACGGAGAACTGATCGATCGCCGTACTGGGGAGACAAATCGTCTATCAGAGCTTGTTACAGAAGAAATCCAAAGGCATTGAAAAAAATCTCCAGCTATGATCAGTCCCACAGCACCATGCCGTGGACAAGCATTAACCGGAAAGCCAAAGAATCAAATGGCGCTCATGGAGAAGAGGGACTGAGGACTTCAGCTATCCCCAGTCCCCAACAGTCTCCAAAAAGTATTTGCATCTTGCGCTGAGCTCCCAATGCCTGATAGGTCAAACACCATGTCGGGTGTTCAGGATTCTTGTCAATATTACAACACACACCCCCGTAAAGAAAAGGGAAAGACGTTTCTGGTTCCTCATGCACCGATGTCTACTGCTGCTGCGGTAGACACCGGTGCTTGCACTAAAGCCGCATCCTCCCTCCTTCCCTAGTGGCGACAGTACAGCCGTAGGATTGTAGCCATCCCTCATCATTCCTACAAGTGAGTGCTCCTGGTGCCTCAGGTAGGTCACAGGCACCTGCCGTAATAGAAGACTCCCACTTACTCCCGGCATTTGGTACAGACCGCTGTAACCGTCCTCATCATACAACTGGGCTGAATCCATCAACCCCCTTTTCATGTCTAAAAAAGATTCATGTACTGCCTGGACTACCAGAGCAGCAAGAATGCTGGCTCCTCTCCCCCCCCCCCCAACTGTTTTAATGTCCTGCTGGACATCTAGGCAGCTGGAGGCTGCCTCTCCCTCATTTAATCTCACAAAAAGTCAGTGTTCTTCTTTCCTGCTTCTCCTATACTCATCACCACAAATGGGACCTGCCAAACATAGCCCAGAAGTTGGGGGGAGAAAAGCACGTGGTGTCGCAGGGCACCCCCTAGAAATGCAGCGTCATCATTCTGTGGGATCTGACACGGAGCGCGTTCTTCTCGACCACTATTCTCAGCAACACTTGCCCCATATTTAGCAGGACACCTATTTTAGACAATAACAGGAGGATGCCCCCATTGTTTCTTGGCCCCCGTCGACCTCAGCGAAGGTCAGCCAGGAGACCCATGACAGCAGCAGACGGTTACAGAACGACTGGACCGTTCTCTCGCTACCTTGCAACGGCCAATGATGAAGCTGCTGGTTAGCGCATGCAAACACTCTGATCGTGGCACCAGTACATACGGGACAGGACAAAAGCAAACTAGGCTCCATGTGCCATGCTATGGGCGTCTGCCAGGGCAATTCCAGGGAAAAAGGGTGCGAAATTGTTACGCCGTTGCTCACGGAGGAAGGAAGAGGTGACGTTACCCGATGCACCGACACTGTTTGCACCATATGCATTGGCTCCAACCAGACCCTGGGCGGGGGAGACATGCGGAACTATGAGAAGCTTACCCACAGTGCAACGCTCAAAACGACAGCTAGCCTTGGTACATGGATGCACACCACGGGATATGGCTTGTGCCGCGGCTTGACTTTATGCAATCTGCTTTTTTGAAAAACTGGTTAGTAAAAATCGGAATAACCTGAGTGAAGATCGACCCGAACGCAAACAGGTTTCAGAGGAGTTCAATCCACGCTCTCCCAGGTGGTTAAACAAGGGTTGCCCAGAATACGGATCAAACCCGTGCTCTGTACACTGCAGATCTTCATCTCCAACAGTGCCAAGCACAGTTAGAGAAAAGCATGTAAAACCCCCACAGAGCAGATGGACAAACTGCCCCCGAACAGGCGGGCTGTAGTTCATTGCAACGGAAAAACCAGAAATAATGCCACTAGTTGCAGAACAGACAATAACAGCAAAAAAGACCCTGCACAACAGCTGCACACACGTCAATAACAGCAACAACATCAGTCAACAGCCAAAACCAAACAAGACCAGATCGTGCCTCGCAACCACGATGAACCCCAAAGTATTAAGCACAATACACGCCCACAACTCAAACCTGCTAGATCAAACCCTTATATCAATCAGACCACCTACAC
>NC_133788.1:14456946-14630039 GCF_003597395.2 Chelonoidis abingdonii
ACTCTACCTCTTTTTGTGATTTGTAGAGAGCATGGGAAATGTGGTAGTTCTTTCCTTCAGCAGCCAGGAGGGGAGACCATCTCTTGTTTCTCCCTGTTCCTTAGTTGGTAGGTTCCCGCTTGCAGGAGGTTGGGTAAATGGCTCCAGACAGGTGGATTTGCACAGCATTCCCTGATACAGCCGTGCTTCTCCAGCCATGGGCATGCATGGTCTGTGCCTGGATTCCAGGCAGAGGAAGGGAGGACACTTATCAGATGTGTGGAGCTCCTGAGAATCCTATCTGGCGCAAGAGTTCCTAGGAACCCCAGTCAAGAATTGGGGCCCTATGCATTACACCCCCGCCCCAAAAAGATCTGAAACATAGAGCCCAGTCTGAGCAAGGGACCAGCTTTTCAGAGGGGCTCAGCCCCCACTGAGGACCACGAGAGCTAGCAGGTGCTGGGCACGTTTGAACATCTGGCTCAGAGTGCCCCGTTTCTGGCCGGTGGCTCCTTTGCCGTAAGCTCCATGTGCTCTGCAGGTGAAAGACTGCCTGGACCACACCATGCTTCCGATGGATGGCGCTACGTTAGCAGAGGCCATGCACCAGAGAGGCATCAACATGCGCTACCTAGGCAAAGTCGTCGACTTCATCACCAAGACCCCCGCCCGCCCACAGCTGGATCACATCTATGTAAGCAGCGGGTTTTGTTTCTGATTGTCACTTCAGCTGCCACTGGGATAATTGGGGCCTGGCCACATTCCAACTCGGCTAATTGCATTCTGTCAGCCTCCATGTAATAATAAACAGCCAGGCTTTGAAACTACGTGAAAAAGCCTTGGATTGCAGGGGTTGAAGGTTTTACTCCTATATTTCTGTTTTAATTCGGGCTAGGGAGGGGTAGGTGCCTTGAGGGTCCGTAAAGCACTTTGGGGTAAAAGGCATTGCTGATCGGTCCGAGACAGCCTGCGTTTTTCTGGCCATGTAGTGACCCACAGGGGCCCTGGACTGAATGGAAAGGATGTTACTTGTGATTGGTCAGGGGGTTACGCTGGGGCCTCATTCTGCCACCCTGGCTCACATTGAGTACTGAGTACATTGCTCCAGGAATGTCCCATTGAAATGGAATAG
Organism: Chelonoidis abingdonii; assembly: GCF_003597395.2. Classification (NCBI taxonomy): domain Eukaryota; kingdom Metazoa; phylum Chordata; order Testudines; family Testudinidae; genus Chelonoidis; species Chelonoidis abingdonii. Next base: position 14,458,058 of record NC_133788.1, read on the forward strand.
TTCCTAGAAGCCTCTGCCAGGGATTGAGGCCCTGCATACTACCCTCCTTTCCTGAACAAAGCGTTCCCTGCCTCCAAGAATTTACACTGTGATTTGCAGAGTAGGGTACAACTCTGCAGTAGTAACGATTGCAGAATTGGGCCCTTTGTCAATATGGATCAAAATGCATCTAAAAGCAAAGTGTGTGTGTGTGTGGTTTTCCCTCTATTGACTAATTAATTTTCTTAGTCCCTGTTCTTTATTCCTTTGGGTAGAAAATTGGAATAAGCGAATTGATCACTCGATCAGCCAAACACATCTTCAAGACATACCTTCAGGTACGAGCGGCTGTCTAAACTCTCGCCTTGTGAGGTTCTCGTTAACAGTTTTTCAGAAATAGAAGCTGTTTAAATCTGTATTCTCATTAGCTAGTTCATGGATGTTGCCTAGCAACTGGAAGTAAAATCTCATTAGGCCTAATATAGGTAGAGACCTGGATCCAAGAGAAAACAAGTTTCCACTTGAAGGAAGCACTTCCAGCGGATTATTATTCATGCTTTTCTTCCCCAGAATTTCACTGATTACACTGAAGGCTTTTAAGAGTGAAATCACAGCTTGTCTTACCTTAAAACACTTACTCTGCTTAAGCAAACAGCAGTGCTTGTTTGGATGCTTGTTTGTTACATGAACTCTAGGACATGGAGCAATGCATCGTTCCAGAAGCAAGGAAATCTGTTAGAAGAATTCTGCATTACCATCTCCAGATCCCCAGTAGTTGTTCATTCTCCCCAACCCCGCCCCTTTTTGGAGTTTTATTGAAACTGTGCATGACTTTGTGTGTGGCACTTCACGCATGTTTGTTCTGTTGCTCTGAGATGCGCTGTCCTCGCGGAGCTTCCCTCTGACTCTTTGGGCACCACGATGGTATTTGTCGTATAGATGGGACTGGATTTCCATTAGAGTTGGGTCAGATTGATGCATGTGTAACGCAGAAAAGGTTCCGCAACTGACTTGCAGTATTTTGCTACAGGGCGTGGAGTTGTCTGGTTTATCGGCAGCCATCAGTCACTTCCTCAATTGCTTCCTAAGCTCCTTCCTGAACCCAGTTGCCCATCTCCCTGCTGATGAGCTGGTCTCCAAGAAGAAGAATAAGAAAAGGAAAAACAGGAACCTTGGAAATGCTGATAACACTGCCTGGTCCAGCATGACCCCTCAGGAGCTTTGGAAGAATATTTGTTCTGAGGCAAAGAACTACTTTGATTTTCATCTTGAATGGTAAGTAGAATGATTTATCGTCACTTTCCCTTCCTTTTGCCCGATTTCTCTTTCTCATCAGTAGCTCCATTGCGAAGGGGGCCTGTATTATAAAATCCCTTAAGCACTGGAATCAGACTTTTTAAAAAGCCTTAAGTAGCAGATGGAGAGGTGGTGGGGTGGGGGAGGGTTGAATTAGGATTACAGGTGAAATTTTAAATGAGATCAAATGCATGAGGCAAAGAGATCCCAGAAGGCTGATTCAGACGGCACAAGCTGCAGAGGAGATAGTGTGAAGGATAGAAGAGGGGACAAGTATCCAGTCTGAGAGGAGCGTTGGCAGAGAGGGGAGTAGAGATTTCATGGCCATGGGTTAGGCGGGTGTGAAATCTGTGGATGTTCCTAGAACAAGGACAGATCTTAGCCAGCCCCTGAAATGAAGGGGTTGCCGGTGCTGTAAGAGGAGGAAGACAGTGTGTGTCTCTCTCTCTCTCTCACACACACACACACACACACACTCTTTAAGTCGAGAATTTAAGATTTTAGTACAAATAAGGGAAAGGTTGAATCAAGCAGCCCTCTTGCTAAAGCTGAAGTGTAGGACTGAAGTGAACGCGCATTGGTGTACACCCAGCATTCTGGGGCTTCTGCAGGAAAGCTCCTTGCTTGGTGACCTAGTTCGGTTGCACCTTCTTTGTTGACTAGCGCCTAACTATTCCGGGGGGAGGGCCTCAGGCATGCCCTAGGTGGATACTCTTGAGTATAAACTTACCCCAAGCTGTCGCCTCTTTAATTTTATTTATTTATTCATTCAGCGAGAATGTTGACCAAGCAGCTGAGGTGTATAACCTCCAGAAAATCACCCTTCTACGTGAGATCTCCCTCAAAACTGGAATCCAGGTGAGAGCCAAGTCCTCCGGCTTTCCTTTATCACTTTCTCCAGTGGGGAAATTCACTAACAGGGGGCATATGTTGATTCAGATCACAAGGTCTTTCAGAAGATGATTCCCACCCCTGGCCCTTCACTCCTCCCACAGATTTAATACTGAAATGGCAGTTCTAGCCCTGCAAAGGGATTTTATGTAGTTGCATTAAGGGTAAACATGCTTTATATAAGAAGATTGGTCTGCTCCAGTCTCAGTCCTTTGTCTAGTCCTGTTTCTGGTGCTGGCCAAATGGCCCTTCACAATACAAAGTGAAACCACTGCTGTTAAGGGGAATAGGCTCAACTTCTGCCTTAAAAAGCAGGATGATGCTGTCCTCTTTACCGAAAAAAAATGGCTCCCGTTTGTAGATTTGTGTCAAGATTCAGCTCAGATGGCACCTTATCGTAGGCTATCAATCCCTGCACATCAGGGTTCATAATGCAAGTGCTGGCACAACCCAGAGCTCAGCATCTCCAGCGTGCTCCTACAACGAACCAGGGATCGGTTTGCTGCAGGGGTTTAATATAGGCATACGATGAGTCGGCCTTCCAGCACAGACCTCCACCATGGCCCTCTTTCAAGATACTGTCCCCACGTCTTCATACGTAAACTAACGTAAAAACAAAATCCAAAGGGAAGCTAGCCGTGTGTGCATTAACACTGCCCCTGATTTGTCTGTCTGTGACCTGGCAACCCAAGCCACTGGCCTGTCTTGTTCGGATGTGGAGGAATTTGACTCCCCTCTAGATTCTACAGTATGGAAAGGAGTGTGATTTTGCTGTTAGGGCTGAGAGGGGCTGGATTCTATTCCTAGCTCTGCCACCAACGTGCTGTGTGACCGTGGGCAAACTCCTTCACATCTCTGGGCCTCAGTGTTGCCCGTCTGGGAAATGGGGACATTTGCCTGCTGCATAGCTGGTTGCACAGTGTCCTGGGAGGCCTGATTCTGTCCTCAGTTACATCCAGGTAGCCTCTTTTGGACTTCAGTGGGGTCACACAAGTGCCACTGAGGGTTACATTTGCCCCAGATGTCCATGAATGGCTTTGGGAGGGAGGAAAGTAGCTGAAAGATGTTAGCTTTGGGTTTTTTTGGTTTCTTCAGATCCTGTTGAAAGAGTATAACTTCGATAACCGGCACAAACCCACCTTCACAGAGGAGGATATTCTCAACATCTTCCCAGTCGTGAAGCATGTAAACCCCAAAGCTTCAGATGCTTTCCACTTCTTCCAGAGCGGGCAAGCAAAGGTCCAGCAAGGTACGTGCCACCTCTTATGAATGCTGCTTTGTGCCCTGACCTTGTCTAGCCACAGCGCAGGCTCTGCACAGCATGGGAGGCTGCCCTGTGTCAGTCATTAGTCTGTTCTAGGGGGACACCCTCCAGAGGTGAGAGAGAAATAGTCTCCACGCCCAGTCATAAAGCAGTCCCGCAGTGGAAACTACCAAGGGACCAGTGACAGGCACATGACTTCTAGGAAGGGGACTGCACGCAAACAGTCTCACTGCACGCTAACTATTAAACCGCTGTCGGATCTCTGAAATCCAGCATAGGTTCACAGAACCCAGATCGGGATTAGATGGTTGAAATAACTTCTGTCTGAGAGAGAGTAATTTTAGGCTTTACCAAAAACAAAGAAAAGGCAGAATCATAACATGAGCTAGTGTCCTAGTGGTAGAGAACTGTGTGTCCCATCACTACTTCCCTGAGCTGTCTAGACCTCCCTCGTTGTGTTTCTCTTTTATGGACGATGCTTGTTCTTCCTGTGGCATTAGGAGTTAAGATTTCTCATTGCTTCTGGGTAATACAGTTGCCCAGAGATTCAGCAAAGGAAGTTCCCCAGCCTTCTCTCTGCTCTATAGTTACAGGAAAAGGAAATTGAAGTCCCAGGTTAATACTTAATAAGAATATAATATAATATAAAATCAGGAGTGGTGTGGAGAAAGCGAATAAAAAAAAATTTATTTACTTGTTCCCATAATAGAAGAACTAGGGGTCACCAAATGAAATTAATGGGCAGCAGGTTTAAAACAAATAAAAGGAAGTTCTTCTTCATACAGCGCACAGTCAACTTGTGGAACTCCTTGCCTGAGGAGGTTGTGAAGGCTAGGACTATAACAATGTTTATAAGAGAGCTGGATAAATTCATGGAGATTAAGTTCCTAAATGGCTATTAGCCAGGATGGGTAAGGAATGGTGTCCCTAGCCTCTGTGTGTCAGAGGGTGGAGATGGATGACAGGAAAGAGATCACTTGATCATTACTTGTTACCTGTTCACTCCCTCTGGGACACCTGGCATTGGCCACTGTCGGCAGACAGGATACTGGGCTGGGTGGACCTTTGGTCTGACCCAGTATGGCCGTTCTTATGTTCTAATATTTCCTATGGGTTTTTGTAGGTTTCTTGAAGGAGGGTTGTGAGCTCATCAACGAAGCCTTAAACTTGTTTAACAATGTGTACGGTGCTATGCACGTGGAAATCTGTGCCTGCCTTCGGCTGCTGGCTCGCCTCAACTATATCATGGGAGACTACTCAGAGGTACACTCAGCCCCTCTGCCGCCTCCCTAAGAAATGTCCTGGCTGGTCAGCGGTAACTGTTTTCTCCCCCTCCCGGCTGCCCTTTGTGCCTTCAGATTAACGACTTCCTGATAACTGCAGAATGAGGGATATACTTCAGCTGAGAAGTGGATGTGAGAACAGGCCTGGGGCCAGGTCTCCTGGGTTCTCATTCCAGTCTTGTCTCTGGCCACTTACACCTGTCTGTTTTCCTGTCTCTGGAATGGGTAGAACATCTGTTTCCCTACTGCATAAGAGTGACCTGGGGGTTCATTAGCCTCTCTTGGAAAAGCAGTTACTGAAGCATTACATTTTATTTAAGGAAACAAAATCATTTGCGTCAGTGGTTTTTCCCTTTCTCCTTTTATGGCTATGTTAGCTAGCTAGCCAAAGGGCCATGTGGCCAGCACTCTGTCACTTTCACCACTGTACAGGTGGGCATCCTGATGAGAAGCCCACTTGGATTCTGTTACCGTACCCATAGTCCTCGCTGGAGGTCATTGGTTTCTCCTTGACTCCTGTTGAAGGCTCTCTTATCTGGTACCCTGAACATGTGTCCTCTTCCTCAGCAATGACCTACTTGCTGGCTCATTTGGGCTGAGGAGTGTTGGGATTAACAGCCCTTCAGGTTTGGGCTATTCGAGTGCACCCAGCATATCCTTTGACTCCCAGTGGAAATGAAATCTGGGTCTCTAACTTGCCAAGGCAGAAGAGTTACCAAGAGGCAAACCTAGCTGTGCCCTGGCACAACTCACCCAGACTTCTCATTGAGTTGCTGGAAGGCATTTCTCTTGCTGAAGTCCAAAAATGAATGGAAACTGTTGCTGAGATCCTCCGTTTCTTGAGAGAGAGGTTGGAAACCAAGACACCTTCCTCTCTTCTGTTCCCACCCAAGTATCTCTTGAGATGCAAGTCTCAGAATTTGCTACATCCTCCTGTTTGTCATTCTTCCATAGGCCTTAAGTAATCAACAGAAAGCGGTGCTAATGAGTGAGAGGGTCCTGGGCATTGAGCATCCCAACACAATCCAAGAATATGTGAGTATAAAGAGAGAATAGTGCGTGTAGCGTTCGCATCTGGTGTCTGTGACTTAATGCTTATGCGCCCATTTGCAGACCAGCTGTAGCCTCCCTAACTTTGTAAAACAGTCTCTTGGTAAACCTGTTCTTCCCACGCTGCCTGCTTTCTTGGGGGTATTTCTTTTCTGTAGGTGTCTTATGGCTAGGAACAAGATGTGTGGAAAGTGAGTCTCTGTTCGCTCAGAGCGTCACTGAATCACAAGAGTTAAAAGTGAAGTCCTGAAAAGCAGGCCCTTAAACTAATACTTAAGATGCATGCAAAAAAACCCCACTTATAGCAATCATGGGAAGAGAGAGATTGAAATGGATTCTCCAAACTGACCTCACGCTGTCAGTGTGGCCCTGTCGTTCTGTAGAAGGTTGTATTCAAAATTTTTTTTCTCCAAAAATCCAATCCTGCAATTGCTCATACTGAAATGTCACCAGGTGAGAGAGACTTTTGTTCTGGTTTGCCAGATGTTTATATTATATACACATTTTATTTTATATATAAATATAAAAAATATGCATATTGCCCCCGCATCCCAATTTTGTAAAATTTTGTGTAACAATTGGTATATTATACATGCTGGTCAACTTTGAAATACTTTCTGGAGATACTGATTATATATAATATAAACACAACCGTGTCTCAGCTCTATGTCTCACACGGCATATCAGGCTTCTTTAAGTTGGCTAGGAGATTAATAACTCTTCCTAATGGTTATAACCTGAATTATTTTGATTCTTAAAGGCAGTGCTTTTCTCAGTGCCCCACACAAAAGGGGGACAGGTGGGAGGGAGACTGGTTTATTTGTACTGAGGATGTGATGCCACATTTTTAACCTCTGAATGTTTCTTATACCGTAGATGCACCTTGCTTTGTATTGCTTTGCCAACAGCCAACTCTCCACAGCATTAAACTTACTGTACCGCGCACGCTACCTCATGCTGTTGGTATTTGGAGAAGACCACCCAGAAATGGCACTCTTAGACGTAAGTGATCCTTCTGAGTAAACTCCTTGTCTAGGCTCCGTGAAGCTTGTTCACTTATTTTAATCCCGTCAATAGGCAAATGTCTCTCCATCCCTTCCAACGTGCATTATTGCTCCTACTTTCCCACTATGGGGGAAGAAACAAGCTTGTAGATGCATAGATAGTAGTTCTGTAGAGAGGAAGGATGGTCTTGTGGCTAAGACAGTGGACTAGGACTCAGAAGATGTGGGGTCAGTTCCCAGCCCTGCCGTAGACTTCCTATGTGACCTTGGGCAAGTCACTTAACCTGCCTGTACATAAAATGAGGGTACTTCCATTCTCACTCCCTCTGTCTGCCTTGCTCAGAGCTCTTCAGAGCACAGTATCTCTAGTTACGTGTGCCTAGTGCAATGGGGCCCTGATCTCTGTGGGACCCTCGACAAAGAGCTAATAAAAATAACAGTCCCACACATTTCTGTGTCTTTAGCTCAAAAGGCTTAGTCAGGAGTCACCTTTCGAAATTCCCTCTTGTTCTCTGATCTGTGTGTGGTGATTGCCCTTAGAACAACATTGGTTTGGTGCTTCACGGGGTTATGGAATACGACCTGTCCCTCCGATTCCTGGAGAATGCTCTAGCGATCAACTCCAAGTATCACGGCTTCAAGTCTCTGAAGGTGGCACTGAGGTATGGCGCCTCGGTCTGGGGAAATGGGTTGAAGTTGGTGTTTGAGGGATGTGATGCTTTATAGGAAAGTCAGACTGTGATTCTACCCTCGTCGCATCTGGGATTGGGCCCCACTCTGGCTTATGAGTGCTGTCCCTGGTCAGCTGTGTGCAAGCCTCCATTCTTTCTTCCCCCAACCATTTATATGATTTCTGAAGTGAGAGCTCAGCTGCCCAGTTCAATTGGAAGGCAGCTATGCTTGATTTGGCTGAGTCTGGGATAGCTGCTTCGAAAGGCGGAGAATTGTGGATCTAGAATTATCTACATGTAGGACCTACCACAATACAATATGCTAGGTGTTGTGCACAAACGTAGTAAGATCCCTGCTTCCTATGTAAGAATGCAAACAGTAAGTGAAGGCTGGGAGGAGAGGGATAAATATCCTCAGTACGTTTGGGACTGAGATGATGGAAAGCCCCTGGTTGTTCTTTCTTGCTGAACTAGCTTGGAGACACAGATCATTTGCATTTGTCTTTCACCGTAAAGGCTTGATCCTATGAAGTGGTTCTTTGTGACTCCACTGGGAGTTGAGAGCACTCGGCACCTCTTAGGATCAGATCCTAAAATTGTGGAGTCAGTACCCATTGCTACAGACATTTCCCTTGAAAAAATGGCGAGTGGGCATTGTCCCATTCGAAATTGTCACCCCCACGCTGCAGCCCTCTGCACTTCATCAGGGTAAAGAGAAATCTTCTGAAGCACCCACATGAGTCTGATTTGTTCTCCAACAATTGATGGATACAAATTCTGCAGAGAACTTCTTCCTGCATGCCTCCATGGGGCTAAGATGTGCACTGAGATCCCTTAGAATAACGAAGCCAAACGTAGAAAGTTTTTGCCATTCCAAGAATGCTTGAGCTGCTGAGATCAAGCCAAGGTGACTCTCCCAACTGGAGAACAACTAGGTGACTTGGATCAGCAGCTCTTGCTGTCACTGTTGCTGCCAGTTGTGTCTTTGTTGTAAGATTCTGACGCGGGGCTGGCTAAGAGATTCACTTGTTCACTTTCCAAGAAAACAAAATGCATTTTTAGAAAGGGCAGACCCCTGGGTTGCTTCCTCTTACTCTAATTACCTGGCTGGGAGAGAAGCCTGACCAATTAGGTATTCTCACAGCCTTCAGCATTACCTGGAAGTGCTGAGCACATAACGTACAACTGGCATTTTAAAATGTCCTGGACAGAAAACAAGCTTCCTGTTCCCAAGCAGCAGACAGTGACCAAAATTCAACATCAAGTGCAGTCTGAGGTGACTTTTCTTCTCTGGTTGGAGTGATGAGGGTTTGATCTACTTTTGCTAGGTTTTAGGCGTAATTTCCTAACCTAAAATGGAGTAAATCTGAAGAGTTAACCAGAGAGAAGGTAACCACTAACACTGTCCTGACAGTCAAATATCTGGCCGCCGCCTCCTTTGACCCTGGTCATCCCTTGAGCTGAGATGGTGAGGTGGCAGCAGGTTTAAAACGAACAAAAGGAAGTACTTGTTCAGTCAGCCTGTGGAACTCCTTGCCAGGGGATGATGTGAAGGTAAAAACTTAAAAAAATATAGTCATGGTGGATAGATCCATTAATGGCTATTAGCCAAGATGGTCAGAGATGCAGCCCCATGCTCTAGGTGTCCTTAAGTCTGACTGCCAGATGCTGGGACTGGATGATGGGATGAATCACTTGATGATTGCCTTGTTCTATTAATTCCTTTCGTAGCATCTGGCTTTGGCTAGATGGACCATTGATCTGACCAGTATGGCCGTTGTTGTGTTAGCACTGAGCATTGCATGTACCTCTTTGCAGAAGAGAAGAACTCTCTCCCTTGATTGACCATGCGTTCATTAAAGCTAGATCCACATCTCTTCCTTTCCATTGCAGCCATCACTTGGTAGCCCGAGTGTACGAGAGTAAAGCAGAATTCCGATCAGCTCTACAGCATGAAAAGGAAGGCTACACAATCTACAAAAATCAGGTCAGTAGCCTGTGCTTGCTTCGCTTGCCCCATTTGGCTTTCCGGTGCGAAGCCCCTAGTTCTGTGCTGAAACTGTCCTGCATCTTACAACATGGGGGAGACTTGTTCATAGGACCAGCTCTGGAGAACTCCTCCCAGACTGTTAGGAGGTGATTGTCTTGCCACGTGCTGTTAGAAAGCTAGTCTTTCCTAGTATTGCCACAAGGTCTCCCGTTTGACTTGTAACCTCTGTGGTTGCAGTCACTGGACAGATTTTCAGTCTGCGTGAAACACCTGCAGGCTTCATTGCTGCTGCAAAACACTAAGATGTGAGAAAGCAGTGACAAGATTCAGAGTGTGCGTCTCGCTCTTGATAACACCCTTCCAAATCTAAGACACAACCCAGTCCTGGGCCGGGGGGAACCTCTCTTGCTTGCAGAACTCACTGAGACGCAGCAAACCTGCCAATGTATTCAGGCAAACCTGTTTGACAAAAGAAGCCAGGCAATTGATTGAGCTCGCTTTCATTGACAACATGCTCAGCCTGGTGGAGGAAACCTCTGTAAACCTGAGCGAGAACATGCATCAAAGCTGTGTGCTTGCATCAAGCAGATAAGCAGCTGCCTGCAGGCAGTGTTGCATGTTATACCAGGTCATCCGCACTCATTCTACGGTGAGACACAGTCCAGTCCCAGTGGGTTTCAGTAGGTGAAATCTTCCACTGTCTCAAATAACCATTTAGATGCTGTGATTCAGGCAGAGTTCAGGGTTTGTTCTGATACAATTTTTTTCTTATTATTTCTGGCCAGCTTGGAGAACACCATGAAAAGACCAAAGAAAGCTCTGAGTACTTGAAATACCTGACTCAGCAAGCAGTGGCTCTTCAACGCACAATGAATGAGATCTACAAGAATGGATCCAATGCTAACATTATGCCACTTAAGGTAACTTGCATTCATTAGGGCAGTCTGGGTATTTTCCACAAAGATGTGTATGCTGCAACAACAGTTGCGATGGGTGAACTTTGTTTCTCCTGGTTTGGGAGCTACTACCCCCTCTACTGGTAGTCCCCATTTTACTCGCATGAGGTTTCTTTGGCGAGTAGGATCTTCCAAAACAGAAGTGACCAAGTGCAACCTTGGATTTTAAAACCCCACCTGCTTAGCAACGTTCTTCTGGATTCCTTACCCATAACCTCATAGTTAAGACTTTCTTTTGCCCCCCAGGAGAGACTCAGGTGTCTTGGTCTGTAGGTTTGCAGAAATGGGCTAGTCGGAAAGCACCTGATACTGCAGGGTGCCTTTTTCCAATTGACTCTTGGAAACCTTTATTTGTAACACTAGTTCATGCACCGATGTGACACACATGCTGTTGGCTTTGAATTTTTGAGGTGGTTTCATGATTAGATAACTGCAAGAAAGGGCTAGGAACCTGCTGGCTTCTGATCTCCCCTAAACTTAGGAGGTTGGGTGATTTGCTCTACAACATGGTCAGTCCCAGCTGGAAAAACCCGGTACGAAAGAATCAGGCACTCGCTGAAAATAAGTGGGAACCTAGAACGCCTTAGTTCTGACTCTGCCAATTGATTCACTGTGACTGTAGGCGAGTCAGTTAATTTCTGTGTTTCCGTTTCCTCTGTACAATGGTCCCTGTTCTGTGCAAAGCGTTTTGAAATCCATGGAAAGCAAGCACCACGTAAATAAATGTGCAGCCTAACTGCGTTGGCAGAGCGAGCCTGACAGGAGGCTGGACGGCATATCATATCATAGCAGGGCCATGCCCAACCGTCAACACTGCAGGAATTAACGTGGGAAGAGTCTGGTTCCAAAACCAGCTGCTCTTATCTGCACGTGCACCTTGCGGGAGTGGAGTTCTCATGCTGTGCCTGGAAAAGCCCAAACGCGCACACACGGCGAGTGTCATTTGGGACTGGCTGTGCAGAAGCTACTGCACTGCTGGGTTCCTGGCTGCTCACGCCACTGGTTCTGCAGAGGCGCTGAACCACTGGGGACGAGAGGAACAGATTAGTGTCGACAGCCCCGCAGCTCTGCGCTTTCCAGGTCACTGGCGGCTTTTTCCCCCCTTTTCAGCTACAGAACTGGAGAGATTAAAATGAAACATCTTGAGCAAGATTATGGACACAGTTCAAATTAGGTGACGCTCTCAGGCCAGGGCCTAAAGCAAATCCTTAGACATGCCAAGGCCAATCCCTGCCCCATCCCCACCCTCCTGTCAAATTCTGAGGGAATGGCTCAAATCCAAGAGACCATAAGGTTTAATCTCTCCTTACTCCCTGAAATTAAAAAGACCAAATCATTCAAATTTGGCTCATGTAATGGTCCCAGAATTGATATAGCTAGTCAGTCCTATTGCCCTGCTCTGTCTCCCCTCTCTCCTGTCTACATGGGCATTTCTGTAGCCTCCAGCATTGCACTGTTAATCAGGTTTACTCCAGTAGTGCCTGGAGACCAACTAAGATTGGCCCCGTTGCGCTAGGTGCAGTACAAATGTACCGGCTGTACCTGATTTATCCTTCCACCCCCCTAGGAGGTAAGGAAGTCATTATCAAGTGAGTCAATGCTGAGGTCTCTCTGCTCATTCGGGTGTCTTACAAATGACTGACTTGATTTCTTTATTTTTAACCCTAGTTCACCGCTCCCAGTATGGCGAGCGTGCTGGAGCAGCTCAACATTATCAATGGAATTCTTTTCATTCCACTCAGGTAGAGTGTTTCATGCGTTGGCATGCTTTTTCTCTGGCCGCATCCCAGTGCCCCGCTGCATGGCTGCTGGAGGGAAAATCAGTTTGCCCCTGCAAATCCCTGTTCCCCAGGGATTATTAATCTGACCCTGGCGAAGTAGCAGGGCCTGTGAGCGTTTGGTATAAATCTATAGGGAAGTTGACAAGAAGTCACTGTCAAGATAATTAGATGGGAGCAAAGTGATGGGCCGGTTCAGGACTGGGAAGGATTTGAGCTGTTGCCTTATAGGACTAGTCCAGTGGAGCAATTACAAACTCAAATGCAGTGATCCAGCCTTGGAGCGGCCTGGGGTATTTATATCCCTTCCCAACCTTTCCCACCCCTCCACGCTGACCAGTGATCTGAGCCCGGCCAGACTTCACTAGCCAAGAAACTCTCAGTCCTGGCACATCCCAGAGCCTGCACGGCCCTGAGGCTGCTCGGCGAGGGATGGGCAGAGGCTCGCAGGTGGAGAAGCTGGGGCAAGAACTGCACTCTGCTGCCGTGGAGCACCAGCTAATGCTTTTTGGTGAATGACACATCTCTAAACCATTGTCATGTAAAGCATCGGTGGGGAATATCGCAGCTGATGGGCCAGGGAAAGAATGAGGAACAGGTGGGATCACATGTCTAGGAGGAGAATACACATGTTCTCCCCTCCACCTCTGGGAGCAGAGTGGGTTATCCTGCCATAGTTAAACAGGCCAGCACCATTTGGCAGACGGTGTGCAGGGCCCTGCTTCACCAGGGGACTGGCATTGTAATGAGATGCTAGAGGAGGCTGGAAATCCCCCAGGATTTCCTGCCTTCCCCAACAATGCTTACCCTCCTCTCTCAGGTTCCTGAAGCAGCTGTAACACAAGCCCCTCCTTTCTGCTTCCCTCCCTAGCCAAAAGGACTTGGAGAACCTTAAAGCAGAGGTGCAGCGACGCCAGCAGCTCCAAGAGGCCGTGAAGAACAGCGAACAGCTGGAAGCAGAAGATGCAGTCTCCGAGGAGAGAGCGGCTGAGCCGAGCATGCCTTCTGCTGAGGTCCCCCCAGCACAGAGCTCTGCTTAAAGTGTACCTCGCTTAAAAACCACAAAATTTAAACCCTCCCCTTTTTCTGAATCTGAACCAGGGTCTTGGACTCCCCTGGGGCAGCTTCTCCTTTGTTTGACAATGTTATTGCACTGGTACAATTAATACACAATGCAAAGAACGAAGTTGAGAACTAGAATCTGACTGCGCTCGTGTCCACCACGCGAAGGGGGAAAGGTGGCCAGGATGCAGCAGCATACGAAAGAACATCCTAGGTGAGCACAGCCAGTGGCTGTCACGTCCGGGTGTGTGTGGGTGTGTGCGTGTGCCACGCGTGTCAGTCCATTTCGACTTTGTACATATCTGAATTCCAAATGAATGGTCTGGAGGTAGGACATTTCTCAGGTCATTTTATGTTGTCTGAGGGACACTGTTTCGCCAGAACACCCATCCTCGTGCTCAGTTCTAGCTTGAAACCTGGATTCCAAGCCAAACAATACTGTTCTATTAGTTGCTGCCCTAAGTGGGGGAAAAAGCAGCCATATTGGTCTGTCTAAGTGCTTGAAACCTGTGAAGAGGTAGGGGAAATGCTCTGCTTTTTGCTACATTAGGATATAGCCATTTGGGTCCTGTAGCCTCTCTTGTGTTGCTCAGGTCCAAGTGGCCATGGGATTTTCATACCGTTTACATTCTGATTTCATGATCCATAGGTCATTGTGCAGCCCCTGTGCTCTCTGCTTGAGCCTGAGTAACTGAGGAAATTGCATCCAAAGAGTAAGGGTTTAAAATTTAAAAAAAAAACCTGTCATTAATCCATTTACAATGGAAAATCCCAGTGCCTCTCCTCGATCAGTGTTGGCATTAAAGTGGACTGTCCAAATGAAATTCACAGAAGGGGAAAACCTGGCCTCTGTTGGAATAGCTATGGGGAGGGGAGTTTACCCTTTTTACAGCAGCTGCTTTAATACAAAGCTGAATGAGCGTCAGAAGTTAATCATCTTCTAATTGTAAAGTAATCAGCAAACTGCTACAGGTTTGAATCATGTATGTCTTTACACAACCTAAAATTACTAGGCATTTTTCCCTCTGGCTGAAAGAATACTAAAAATCCCATAGCACTTAACGCTAGGGGTAATATCTTGTTCTGGGTTTTGGTTTTTTTGCATGCTGGGTTGAGATCGCTCCCAGCAGAACTTCCATTGCAGGCAATGGATGTTACGGACATAGCAGATGCCAATGAATGAACAATAGACTTTTTTTCCTTCTCGCTTCTGCCTGCCCCCCTTAAAATACAGCATGCTTCCTGCTGGTGCAGTCACAAGGCAAATAGGCGAGATCCACTGCAGATCATGGTATGCCGACAGAGTTGAATGTCCTTTTCCAAGTAAACGAAGACCTATAGTGAGAGGTTTGCTAGTCCAAAACCATATCATGCTGCCCAAGGAGTCATGTCTCTTTGTCAGCACCAGTACTATGCTAATTTGCATTGCTTTTTTGATGACCTTCTGGGAAAACAAGTGCTATCACTGTGCTCTTTACCCTTGGTTTCCTGTACTGCATACTGGGTATTTGTAACTTGGGGGGAAGAGGGAATGTACAAAGCAGGAGGCATTTCTGATCCAAAAACTTGCTCCCACTGGAAACATTCAATAAATGAACAGGCATCTTTCACACAAGCGTTTTTTGTTAATGTCTTCCAGTTCTAGTCCATTAATTAAACCTCTTAAATAAAAATGTGCAAAGTAGTTTACTAAGAAGTTTAATTTTGTTGTGTTAAATCCAAGCAGAGTTCAGGGATTTGTTTAAACAGATGATGCTGCCTAAAAGCTGCTGCTGCTACTTCACACTGATGCAAAGAAGGGGAAGTACCAATGGTGTAAACCAGGTCAGAAGACGTGTCATAGGTGGGTTAAAACACACACACTCTTGGGAAAACCCTAGCATTAATTAGCACACAAGTGTTAATCATCTAAGTGCCACTGAACTTCAGTTTGATGCAAGTGTTGCATGCAGTTGAGCTAGTACTTCCCTTTAAGGGCTTCAACTGTCTTTTTCCCATTGTGCATTTGGCACACATTTTCCCAGTACCCCTGCATTTCTAATGATGCTCAAAACAAACCAACCACCTGCTTTGTGGATTTTGCACCAGCCTCCTGTTAAGATTGCTCTGAGCCTGGGAAAGCTTGTTTTGCAGCATGAGCAGCTTGAATCTCTCCTCCCTTTATGCCTTTTGAAAAAGTAATACCAAGAGCAGTGCCCATTAACAGAAATAATACACACATGCTCAACCTTCTTACAGGCCAGCGGCTCTCACCCTGTCAATTGTACAGAAGGTAACTGACCTGACTCCACTCTTGGGCTAATGAAATGACATACATTGTGTCTCTGTAAAACATGGCAACTGCTATGAAGTGAGTAACTTCATTGCTTTAAAATGCCTAATGTAATTTGGTAGGATCCACATGAGTTTTGACTGCATATCTAATGTTGAGGGTACTTAATATTTGTTACTAAGTGCTTTCTGCACTGCTGTGTAACTTGACTAATGCAAGGAGCTGTCTCTCAAGGTAGGTAACCCACTGCTTTTCTCATCCCTTCAATGTGTCTTTGCAGTGCAGTCTAATGGTTTCACAGTAAGTGAACTCCCGCAATGTAGTTTATACTGCACCTGGATGTAGAGATAGGACATGAACAGCCAGGAAGAGACCCACAGAGTTGGGATGAAGTGTCAGGTGGCAGATGTTTGGATTCCACCTCTCCACTCTCTTTGGAAAGAGGTAAAGAACTAGATTCCAGTTCTTGGCACGGAGGAGGTGTAGGTGGCCTACATCCTGAGGAAATAGAGACACTGTTCCTGTTTAGTGGAGTGTCCACAATTGTGTAACAGTCTATAGTTGCAAGTTAAGCCTGGTCTATACACTCACACTTACATCAAGATTTGATTGGATTTTTAAAGCTGTGCCACGGTTTAGACAGCCCTTTAAACAGTCTTACTACCTTATGCTTTCCATGGGTGGAATCCAGCATAAATGGGCTGTCAACGTTTATCTTCATAGGCTACACAGGAAGACCGGTCTGTCTGCTACAGCATCAGGTCATTAGTCTTTCCCTGCCGCTTGCACATGACAGTGAAGCAGAGGCCTGGGTTTGGAGCAGTGGGCTTTGCTCTCTTTCCCCACACAATGGTGGCACTGCCCCCTATTCCTCATCACAGTTCTTTCGGTAAGGTACACACTGCTTCAGGAGTGATAATCTACGGAGAGAGATTTAATTCTTCACAGGCAGAGTCATTCACACATAGGTGAGGAAAATGAATGAGACAGCCACAGAAGCAGAAGATTAGTCTAAACTGATTGATTTCCTACCACATGTAGTAAGGGGTGAGGGAAGATGAGACTTAGATACAGAAGTTGAATCATCACCCTCCGCGCCCCCACTGCTTGCTTTGTTCTCTAGCCTGATTTCCACATTTTGGTAACACCAAGCACAAAAGCAACTGGATTTTTTTTCTTAAGCAGCTAATTAAAAAATAGATAAAATAGCAACAAGTAACTTCGACTCCACTCCTATTTCCACAATGCAGTGCGAGGGGGTACTTGTCTGTCTCACAACACTAAAGAAAAGTAATACTGAAGCCATGTTCCTAACAGAGCAGTAAATTTTCCTTCCTGCTTGGTATAATTATACTCTACCCAGCTCCAGGAGTAGCTTACACTAGAGCAGCTTACAGGGAAGAGATGGGCTTTGAACTGATCAGTTTTTCAAAATAATCTTGTTCTGATGCACTAATAGTGTGTTGGCTTTTCCTCCCCATCAAGTGACTTCAGCTTCCCCCCTCCCCATCAAGTGACTTCAGCTTCCCCCCACCCCATCAGAGGAAAGGCTCCACTTCTTACTACAAATTTGTGACTCAGACTGTGAGCCCTTATTTTGAATTGGTTTGGTTTTCAGACCAGCTCCAGCCTCTGTTGAGGAAAAGTGCAATACTGAGGGTACGTCTACACTGCACGATTATTTCGAATTAGCTTAAGCCGATATTACAAAACAGATCTAATAAAATCGGTTTAGCGTGTCCACAGTGGGATCCCGAAATCGATTGTTTGCGTCCATGGTCCAAAGCTACCATCGATTTCAGGAGCGGTGCACTGTGGGTAGCTGTTCCTCAGCTATCCCATAGTTCCCACTTCCGTGTTGAGAGCACAGTGCCTGATGGGGCAGAAAACACTGCCCCGGGTGGTGCTGGGTACAGCCTCACCCCTCCCTTTGTGAAGGCAGCAGACAACCCTTTGGCGCCTTTTTCGCGGAGTGCATTGAGCAAACGCCATAGCACAGCAATCTTTCCCTTTTTTTTTTCACGTGGTGGTGGGGGGAAATAAACTGAGGAGCTGTTCCCTGAACCACGCCAGACACTGTGTTTGAACCTACAGACATTGGGAGCTCAGCCAAGAATGCAAATAATTTTCAGAGACTGCTGTGGACTGTGGGATAGCTGGAGTCCTCAGTACCCCCTCCCTCCCTTCATGAGCGTCCATTTGAGTCTCTGGCTTCCCGTTACGCTTGTCACGCAGCGCTGTGTATCCTGGAGTTTTTTATTCAAACGCTTTGGCATTTCGTGTTCTGTAACGGAGCTGGATACAACAGATTTGTCTCCCCATACAGCGATCAGACCTAGTATCTCCCGTACGGTCTATGCTGGAGCTCTTTTTCGATTTCAAACTGCATCGCCAGCCGTGCTGATCAGAGCTCCACGCTGGGCAAGCAGGAAATGTAATTCAAAAGTTCGCGGGGCTTTTCCTGTTTACCTGCCCGCTGCATCCGAGTTCAGATTGCTGTCCAGAGCGGTCAGTGCTGCACTCTGGGATGCCGCCCGGAGGCCAATAACGTCGATTTCCGTCCACATGAACCCTAATCCGAGTTATCACTATCGAATTTAGCGCTACTCCTCTCATTTGGGAGGAGTTCCGAAATCGATTTAAGGAGCTGTTTAACTCGATATTAATGATGACGTCGTGTGAACGGATACAGCGTTAAATCGGTATATTGGCCATTAAACCGATTTAAAGTCGCAGTGTAGACCTGGCCTGAGAGCCTAAAAGCCAGTTTCCCACCTCTTACCTCCCATTCTGGGGTGGGAACAGGACACTGCTCTTTCACATTTAGCAAGCAGCTGTAATAAAGGTACCTGCTGAAGCAAGGCAGAAAATGAAATACATTAAACATTGCATCTCTTGCTGGCTAAATGCTGCCTGGTTTGGTTTTTAAACTTTAATTCCTCAGCCTAAGCTACAGCATAGTCAGTATTTTCTTTTAAAATAAACACAGTGGCCAAGGAGCAGGACCCACTTCAGGCATTTGGCATTTCCACAGGACAGAGCACAAAGTATTTCAGCTAGGAGTTGGAAAAGAATAGGTGTAAACTTAAGCATCTCTATTACATCAGCTGAGTCTGGCCTTGCTTCAAGAAACAATCAGGAGTAACCAGCTGATTAGGTGGTTTCCTCATAAGGCACAGACAAATGTGGGCTTGGAAAGTACAGTAGGTCTGGTTCTGTAATATGAGATCCCTTATTTAGCACCAAATCTCAAGGGGTTTTGACTGAGTTCAATCAAATAGAAGAATCAGTTCTAAGTGGTGTAATTATAGCACAGAATTGCTCATTTTAGGAGGCTATTGGAGATAGGTAGAAGAAATTAGCAAAAAAAAAAAAACAGCACTCCCAAGGGAACTGTAGATTTAACAGAGAATCTCACTCCTTTTATTCTTACACAATAGGTAAGAGTTGCACACATTGAGCCATAATAAACTATCACAATCAGTTCTTCCCCCCTCAACAGTTAAAGCATTAAGAATTTTTTTAATTCCAAATTCCACTTCTGAAGTAAGCCACACCTTGATCTTGGTAGCAAGTGGTTTGTTTGTCCTTGGGAGTGAGGGGACGTGCACAGAAGGCACCACCTGCCTAATATGAAACTTAACTGCTCAAAACTGAATGGGCTAGGGCAAAACGAACAGCTCACTCTTGGGGAATTTAGATGAAATCTGGGCCTCTCTCTGTAAAGATTAATTTAGTTGTTGATTAAGTTATTGATGGAATCTTGCACGCAAGGAGCAGCATGGATCAAAAGATGTTGATGAGCTGCTGCTTTTCATGATTTTCCCAAGCACCTTGATTGAAATACAACAGCCCCTGTTTGTTATGTTGCTTCAAACAGCCTCTTGGGTACTGCTAGCTAGGAGGTCTCAGTTTCCTGCTGGCTTTGCTAAAAGCATTTTCCTTCCTGCAATCATAGAACTGGAAGGGACCTTGAGATGTCATCTAGTCCAGTTCCCTGCTCTCCTGGTGGACTAATTATCATCTAGACCATCCCCGAGAAGGTGTTTATCCAAACTGCTGTTAAAAATCTCCAACAATGGAGATTCCAGAACCCCCCTGGACAATTTATTCCAGTGCTTAACTACCCTGTCAGGAAGATTTTCCTAATGTCCAACCTAAACCACGTTATTGCTTCTTGTCCTATCCTCGGAGGTTAAGAAAAATTTTTCCTCCTCCTCCTCTTAATCTTTTAACATACTTAAAAGTATATCCACTCTGTCTTATTCTTTCCACACAAAACAAACCCAATTTTTTCAGTCTTCCCTCACAGCTCATGTTTTCTAGACCTTTCATCATTCTTTTTGCTCTTCTCTGGACCACTCCTATTTACACAGTCCTTCCTGAAATTGGCACCGAAACTGGACTACACTAGGCCAAGTTTTGAGGCCTAATCAGAGCAGAGCAGAAATTACTTCATGTGTTGCTTACAACAATCCTGCCTAATACAATCCCAGAATGACATTTTGCTTTTTTTTTTTTTTTTTTTTTTTTTTTTGGTAACCAGCATTACCAAAACTTGACGCATTTAGTTGTGGTCCACTATGACCCAGATCTCTTTCTGCAGTGCTCCTTTCTAGGCAGTCATTTCCAATTTCATAGGTGTGCAACTGATTGGTCCTTCCTAATGGGAGTACTTTGCATTTGTTATTAAAATTTCATCTTACTTCACACCGTTTGTCCAGATCATTCTGAATTTTAATCCTATCCTCCAAAGCACTTGCAACCCCTCCTAGCTTGGTATTATCCACACTTTCTAGCAAGGAAAAACTACTTTTAACAAACATGATCTTGTCACCATCACCATGTCATAGTAGCACCTCCCACTCATGCTCCATTGTCCCCTCCTCCTGCACAAGTCCCTGCATGCTGGGAAATTACTATTACCCCCATTGTACAGATTAGGGACCAAAGCCCAGAGAACTCCACAGCTCAAACATTCTGCAATACCACTGCCCTCACTCAGGCTCGGCTAACTTGAACAGTCAACACTGCAGGGAAGACCCAGCCCTTTTTGACTTGACCCCTGGGTTCAGCACCTGGCTCTGGGACAAAATACCCAGGCTAACATCCTAACCAGGACAATCCTTCCTCTCCATTTTTTGTCAACTGCTTTTAGTGGTGTAAGTTGCTTAAAGAATGAGCAACCTATCCCTGAGAATGTTGCTCTATCACAGTTCTATTAATTGATTAACCCAAATCCAGACTCCTGTTACCCAGGGCAGGCAGTGGCACATACATTGGTTTTTTGGTCCCACTAAGAAGATACAAACTTCAGCCACTCACTAATCAGGCTGGCAAGGGGACAACTGAATGTCACTTTTCATATAGTCAGTTAGAACCAGTGGGGGGAATAGAACAACATCAGAGAAAACTGGCAAAAAGCAGGAGGAGGAAATTATTCCTGATGAGTATGAAAAAATAGATACCTATTTTTATCACCACTGCTTCCTTTCCCAAAGGAATTTGCTGGATTTGAGTTCATGTCAAATATTCTGCAATGATACATAATTAGCTGCAACTCTTCTTTTTAGTAGAGCAGAAATGCCACCATTTTAACCCCTACTGTGTTTAGAGTGGAATCCAGCCACCCTCTCATTCAACTGAATGAAGAATGGGCTACTCTGACTCCAACACTAAATCCCAAAGCAGAGAATTACTCCTCCACCCACTACACATGAAAATTAAATTCTGAAAACCTCCCAAACACTGGACTATTCAGACATACTGATCATTTACCCCCCAGCTTTTTCAGAAAATTGTCCTGGGAATTAGTCTTCGGTGTTTGTCAAGCTCCTTGCAATAAAGCACTCAAAAGTAGAGCTAAGCTATCCAACAAGAATGGGGGAGGTGGAAAGTCAAATATATGGATTTCAAACTTGAATGTGTGTGTGGCAGAGGGGTTTGAAACTTTCTGCTGCCTGTCTCCCACACCCTGGATGGCATTATTGACAGCCTTTTCTTGTTTGACCTGCTGCCCAGGATGGCTAATGAGTCAGGAGACCTCAGCAGAATGAATGTTCACATCCTCCTGTATCTCAGCTAGAAATCTCTGTTCTGTCCCCAGCTCAATCTACAGTCTTAGTACAGCCAGACAAGGAGTGTGTCAGTGAAATGAAAAAAATCTGACACTGATGAATTCTCAAAGGCAGCTAAAGATCCACAAGTTAGAGCATGCTGCACATTGCTGGACAATATAGACAACCCTTCCAAACTGGGCTGGCAAATCATCATCTTCTAACACCATCCAGGCTGTACTTGTTTATTCTGAGAACTAAAAAATAGAAACAATGTCTTATCAGTTCAAATTCACTCCCTTGTTATCTACTGCTAGGACATTAGACAGCATGGGATGGGGAGAGACTTCCCACTGAACAGATAGGGGTGGTTTAGAGAAATGGGGACACAAATGTAGGGGTGGATGGGACCTCAAGAGGTCATCTAGCCCATCCCGGACAGGTGTTTGTCTAACCCGTTCTTACAAAAGCACATCTGGGATTCCAGATCTCCCTAGGTAACCTGTTCCCATGCTTAACTATCCTTAGAGTTAGGAAAAATGTCCTGATATCTCACTAAAATTAGTCAGATCAGCAAAAGATTTCTAAAAATAAAGTTGTTTTTTCTTGACCTTCTGTATGAGCCTTTTCCACAAGGGCTAGAAACTAACATCAAAGCTCAGTGTTTTTCATGCAATACATGATTCCAGGAGCTGTGCCTTTAAGAAAAAACACCAAATGTCATGAAAGCTTTTAGAGTGATTGTTCGCTGTAGTAAAAGTATCCACTAAAATGTATTGCATGGATAGACCTTTCCAGTAGGTTGCCAAAGTCCACTTGTATCTTCCCACTCCCTCTGCTGAACTGAAGCTTTTCCTTTCATTGTAGCATTTACTCTAAGTTCAGCAGTTGCTATTAAGGTACAAATACTGTGGCCTTCTGTATGGCTCTCATTTCATTCTAGCACAAAGACAAAGCCCATTTGTTTACTTCTACAAACATGGATGCGATTTGATAGTCAACTAGAGCCATTGATAGGTCCTCTTCATGGAGTCTCAAGATATTGATCATCTCCATTGCAAATAACATACAGTTGATAATGTATGGTATCAAGCAAAGCCTATTCCCGATGCAGAAGACTGGATCTGGTACAAATAGCCTTTTGCAGTTTGCCAGGTAGCATATATCATGCTGAAAAGGTTCATAGTTCTTCTCCTTCACTGATTGGGTCTTACTCATTTTGTGTACATCAAACAATCATTGTAGTTTTCCTGCTCTGCAAGACACCCTTCACATTGGGTCCTCTCTACCATAATTCTCAGAGCTTTCTAACCCAGGTTGAGTGCTGCATATGAAGTAGTTTATGCTCAAAATTTTCTACTCTTGAAACCAGCAACTGTGGAAGGGAACTGTCCTCTAGATAAGGTAAGTCTTAGACAAAAATTGACCTCAAAACAAGCAAGCACTGCAGAGAGATGCCACTGCAATATCTCTGTACTATTGCTACAAAGCTATCAGGAAGGACCATTCAATAAACCTAAATCCCCACGCTGTGCTGACACCTCAAAAAGACTGAAGACAAATAAGGAAGTACTCCATTAAAAGCATCATATCAATTGATGCTTGTTTAATAGGAAGGGACAAAATTAGGCAGTAAAGAAACTAAAATGGGAAATAAAAGAGTTAGACAGCTTCCTTTGAACTCTGCAGTGTTTTTGTATTTGTGTCAGTCCCAGGATATTAAAGAGACTAAGGTGAGTGAAGTAACATTTCATTGGACCAGCTTCTCTCTCATCAACAGAAGTTGGTCCAGTGAAACATTACCTCACACACCTTGTCTCCCTTGAACTAGTCACTCAAATTTTCAGTTTGCATCACTTAAACCCAAGATTGTCATTTATGTAATTCAGTTACTCCTCTTATAATATTAGAGCTAACTAATCAACTTGAACTACTTCCACACTTCCTGGTTGGAATGAGTTTAGGAGTTAAAAGTGTGGAGTGAAATCTGAAGGGTGAACCTACAAAAGCTTTTATCAAACAGTTTTACTTCCTGCATCCAAGGAAACAAAAACCACATCTAGTTTTATATGCATTTAATAGTTTACCAATTGGTACAATAAGATTTTTTTAATATGCAGAAAACATGAATAAATTTTGTTTTACACAGTCTGAGAGCAACAAATCTTACTGTAAAACACAGAGCAGTATTATATACATTCCTTTACTGATTTTACTATTATTGTGTCATATCTTCAGTTAACTCCTACAGTTTGGGAACTGTTTTCTCCAACTGCAATCTCTACATCGTTCTTATGAAAAAAAGTTGATGTTTGCCTTCATGTCAATGTCAGGATCAAATTCTAAACCTGAAGATTTCACTAACTTATCTTCAGAATGAACTGGGGGAAGCCTGAAGGATAGGTAGGACAAGAAAGCAGCTACTTACATGACACAGTGGAAAGATAAAAGGCCAGTTAAATCCAGTCGTGACTTGTAAATCCAGCTCACTTCCCCCATCCCCCAAGTGTTCTTCCCTACCATTTTTTACATGGAGTTTCTCTCCACTAATGGAGATTATTCTTTGTAGTAACTAACACACTGGACTTTATGTACAGCTGGACAGAGAATGAGCAGTCTAAGTGCCTTTTTCCTTCATTCAGTTCAGCAATTTTTAATCTTCAAATTGTTAAGGATTATCAAGCCACCACGGTCAAAAAAAGTATATATTTTTTCTTTTAAATAGCTTTTATGAGGAACAAAAGCTATTTAAGAGTGATATTACCAGGCAGTTCACAAAAACAGAAGGAGGCAAACAAGAGAAGCAGGGTACTGATAGTATAAGTAGACTGGGCTTGGTGAGTCTATAGCCAAAGCTTTCAAACCACTACAGCGCTCCACAGCCCTTGGAGAACTTGCTAGCAACTAGTTTTGCTTTGCTTTTTTCTTTTTAATTAGTGCCCTGGGCACATCATTGGTCACACCATACACAAAAGCAGGACGGCTTTTTAATCTTCTAAAGTGCAAGATGCTATAAAACATCAACTTTCAGGTTATGTCTACACCACAATAAATTTTGCACTTTCCAAGAATGCATCTAGGATTTCGTGGGCATGTTAAGTTAGTGTGGCACTGGAATGTCTGTTCTCATTCATTTTAACAAAATTCATATTTGTGTATTTGGGAATGTAGCACTATGTTTTCTTTTTAAAATGCCAATTTTAGTAAGGAAAGTGACAAAGCAGCAGTGAACCTCTAAACCCTCCAATAAATTCCTTTTACAATCCAAACCAGTAACCTCATCATTGTACTTATCACAGGAAAGGCACAGGATTAGACAGCTGACAGAAAACATTGAAAATGGTGAAAAAGATCAACACAGTGTAATATCAACTCATAAACCCAACTCCTGTGTAGTAAGCTTTCACTTTTTGTCTAAAAACAGGGCTTTAACTTTTGATCCATTTTAGGACCATCCCTGAGATTATTCACTGCTTATTAAAGGAGAAGATTGCAAATTGAGTTGCTGCAAGTTTAAATACTCAGCAAGGTGTTTCACTTTCTCAATCAAATAAAATGCTGCTTACAAAACTTTAGTTCCTCTTTGTCCCTGTAAATCGTTGCATGCTACAGGGGAAAAAATGCAGTGCACAATTTCCACATAATAGGTACCTTTAAGTTTCTCATTCATGTTAATGAATTATGTACACGTGTCGGGTTTACTTTACCCTTAAATAACTGAAGTTGCTAGATCCTATCAGGAATTAAAATGCAATACTAGTTTACAGTTGCAGATGTATAAAGAAATTTTAAAATGGACCATCTCTGTATTTGGAATTCTCAAAATAGGACAAATAGCAGCAAGTTATTCCAGTTGAAACAGCTTAAGCAAAAAGTCTTCAAATTTGTGTATGTTTTACTGTGGAAAACATTATCCTGAATGATATAAACCACTAGATTTAAGGAATTAGCCTCCATCTTCATCTGCTTTCAAAATACATTAAACGCTCAGTTTCCTCCCCTACACCAGAGGCGCGTTTATGCAAGGAACCAATATCAGAATCCAGCTCCTTCTGGTGGTTTTATGGACCCTTTTTGTATGTGACTGTAGGAAATTGACAATCCTACTACTCACCATTTTTTCCCTTAGTGTGTGTATACCCTCCAATCCAATGCTTTCCATTGAATCATTTCTTTAAAAAGGGACAGTTTTAAAAGCCATGTAAACAAAACGAATAAAACAATGCACAGAATAAATTCACCTATTAAAATGTCAGACTGATAACTTCATTATATTGCAAATTTTAAAGTGGATTTTTAAAAAGACCTGGTCAGATAAGCAATGGATTTCTTAATTATCTACAATGGCATTTGTCACAAAAATGCTGATTAAAATATTCATTTGATATTTTCATTCACTTCGGATCAAAATATGTAATTTTAGGGATATGCAAATTAAAACTTCTACCAGAAATGGATTACGAATTACCAAATCACCCTAAGATTTTGTTTGGTTTTTAACATTTACTTGATAGTTTCATTCCCACACTCGGGCGGCTCATTATAAGGCTATAAATGTGAACATTTTTAGAAGCTTGTATCAAAATCTGTAATAGAGTCCATCACTCTACAATCAGATCCATTTTAGTGCTTTATTGAAAGAATTTGAATACTGTACCTTAAGATCTTTTTCTTACACAGACCATGGTAAATTTTGATGCAAGCTATGTTAAAACGTATGTTTTATATTACCTCACATTTCAGAAGGATTTGAGGTGGCACTCACGAGCCCCTGTATTCCCGCACTTTCCACATAGAATACAGAGAGAGTGTCCTTGATATTGCCTAATGGGCATTGCACACAAACCATGTCAAAACCAAAACAGTAAACTGCTACCACAACGTAGTCACTGTAGAGATCAAGCTCTAGATGGAAATTAGATCATTAAAGTCTACTAGGAAGGAGGACTCCTCTTGGAAGTATGTCTAACAAGAAAAGCATTATGCTTAAAGTTTTACATATAGCTTAACCACTGAATGACCAAATAAAATAAATATATCACATCAGCTGCTACTAAGATGTGTTCTCTTATTTCAGATTTACAAGTTAATTTGTTTATATAAATACACCACCCTTTGCGAGACAGGAGGCCAAAACAAACGTATTCTATTGATTTGGCAAATGTGTCATGACAAAAATCCTAAAGTTTAATTAATTCCCATTAATTACATATAAGGTTCAGAAGATTCTGAATTGCAGCCTTATTATCTAGTATCCTTAGAGAAGATTTATTAAGCACACTTAAGTGATGTTATATAGATACACATTTCTGAAAGAGCCCTACAAAACTTTTCCCAAATGAGGTCACCAGTTCAGGCACCAACAGACAGCAGAAAGAAAACCAGGTATAATTATACAACATACAACGACACCGTCAGCTATTCAGTTAAGTGGCCTATCTCAGTTATCCAACTTCTGCCTTCTTAGGTCTGATGTGACCAATGCCAGCCCATGTTCTTAAACCTATGGTACTTCTAGACAACGTATGTAAATTTACAGTATACAATTTGGATTCACCATGCATGAATACTTTGTGTGTAACATTTAATAAGCTCAATCTACATCCAGAATAATTTACATGAAAGGACAATATTTATTTAAACAGAGCTCAATGGACAACCATGGTATCTGAGTGCATCCAGAGGAAAAGGGGGTCAAATGTGACTTCAATCAACGGCACTCCCACACTTTTACTGTTTGATCTACACTGCCAGTAACCACATATGGTGCTGTCTTGTGGAAATCTGTGAGAAAGAGAAACTCATATTAAATGAATGCAACAATTTATAGTGTTCCCTCTCTCCATCAAAAATATCTTTCCCCTCTGAAAAAGCACAACAATGCTATAAAGGTGAAGGAGAGACACAGCTTGTAAGGTCTTTGGGGCAGGGACCATCTTTTGTTGTGCTAGGCACTGTACAAACAACAGAGTCAGGGCCAATGGGGCTCCTAAACACTATTGCAACAGAAAACCATAATAAGCTTAAGAAGCATTCCCTAGAGTGTTAAAACTCCCCAGCCCAGGATGTTACTGGAAGGGTGAAGTTAAAAGACCTCGCAACAGAATTTCAACAAAAAGCATACTCCAAATACTCTAAAAAGGGTGCAAATCTCAGCTTTCTTCTGGAGTTCTGCTACAGGGAACTATGTTCTGAATCTGAGCCACAGAGGTCCCAAATAAGATGAGCACTCCCTCCCCAGTGATTGTTCAGCTAGAAGAACGCTACTGTTCTAAGTTCCTGCAAGGACAAACTCTTCCTTTTCATACTGAAAAGTCTGGATCTTATTAACATTTAAATCATAAGCTCTGCGGGGCAGGAAAAAAATAAATAGTCTTGCTCTATTTTTAGAAAGCGTTGTGTAAATGTATGGTTGTATGAAGTTTGTAGCATAACTTAAGGTGTACTAAGTAGTCAGATTGCTGTAGGCTCAGGTCTTGCATCCTCTGGCTACAAAACACCATTAAGTAACTTCATACAGATCAAGTGTTTGACTTCGGACATCAGCATGTACCATGTTTTTATTCCTGGAGCAGAGAGATTTAGTACTGACCAGGAATGGATACGTGTGTATTTCACAGGCTTTAAAAGGAAACTGCTTCTCAGGGGGGGATCTGAGAGGCATTATAAACCCTGTAATCAACTTCTGATCAGGTCAATTGGTGGACAATAATGTATTGGGAGGGCTAAGTGGAAAAATTAGGAAGCAGCAATCTTTAAAAAGTGGGTGCTATAAAATTTCAGATGTATCTAACATTGACATCTTTTCTTTACTTCCCTACTGACTTTACTCCTTTTAGCAGTAATATCCCAGGGCATACAGAAAGCCTGACTCACGTGCTAATTGTGATAAACACAAACACTTAGTGGCCCAAGTTTCAGGCCTATCACTACCTTGACACAGAGGGTTTAGAAGACTACAGAAAAAACATCACAACTAGAGAAGAGATTCTATGATAAATCCAGGATTGTTCTTGTCTGGGAAGTATTTTAAACTTTTTGGAAAAAAAGACTGAACAGCTAATAAAGCTAATTAGCACACAAGAGTGCACATGAGCACAAAGTAAAGTACTTAAAGGGACAGCTAATTTTAATATAGTGTACCCACAATCCCCATCCACACATACTGGTAAACTGTTTCAGACTAACATTGCAAGTTAAAGCTTTTCATCCACTTCAACCTGCTTCAACCCTGATTTGAAGGAAACCTAAGTGGCTTGGAAGCTAGAATATGTACACACATCTCTGGCTTGTGTGCTGAAACTCAATCAGTGCAGGTGGAGGTTTTAGATGCGGTCATCATCCACTAAAAACTGGCTTGACAATACATAAGTTAATGCCATC
Organism: Chelonoidis abingdonii; assembly: GCF_003597395.2. NCBI lineage: Eukaryota > Metazoa > Chordata > Testudines > Testudinidae > Chelonoidis > Chelonoidis abingdonii. Next base: position 14,486,993 of record NC_133788.1, read on the forward strand.
AAATAAGTGGTTGACTAACCTTACAAAGTCTTGAATAGCACAAGTCTTTTCTACCAGATTTGCTCCCTGTAATACTGTTTTACTGATGTACCTTAAAATTAAACAGTCTTTTGGGACATATTTTGTGCATCTCTGATGGCAGCACTGCCTAGTGAACAGTGCACGAACTGCAGGTACAGAAGCAGTTCAGATGGGTGCCAAAAGGCCTTACATTTAAGCACACTTTATTACTGTTATTCCTTTGAGTACTGTATTTAAAGTCTTCAGGGTGGATATTTCTGGCCTAGAATGCAAGGAGTAGAAGTGTAGAAAGTTGGTAGTTTTAGTTCAGTGTTCTGTAGTAAGCATTGTAGAGCAATACGTACCCAAAGAGGTAACAAAGTGTTCATGCGCATTAAGGGTTTTCATACATCGTTTGTTCTTGTAGTCCCAGACACGGAGGGTCTTGTCATCAGCACAGCTCAAAATAAATTTTCCTCCAGAATGGAACAGAACGCCACGTACCCAATTATCATGGCCCACCTTATGAACAAGCAGACAGACAAAGTTCTTACATTCTCTCTAGATCTGCTTAAAATACTTAACTGTCTCTCATTAACAAGTGTCAATATGGAATAAAGCTATTTCTTCATCACAGAATGCTAGTTTATTTTCTTAAAATCCATCCAACATTCCTTGTCTCTTCTACAAAACAGCCCTAGGGCTTGGCTACACTTGAGAGCTACAGCGCTGTAACTTACTCCCCGTCCACACTGGCAAGGCACACACAGCGCTGTTATCTCCCTGGCTACAGCGCTGGCTGTACTCCACCTCTACGAGAGGAATAAAGAGAAGAGCGCTGCTCTTGCAGCGCTGGGGTGTCAGTGTAAACAGTGATTAATCTTACTACGCTGTAACTGACCTCCAGAACCTTCCTATAATATTTTTTAATTAAATATAACACTCTGTTTTGTTGTGAACTCGGGGCTCCAGGAGCTGCTTATCTAAAAAACAAACACAGCTACTGTGCTCGAGCAGAGGCAGGCAGGGGGATGAATGTCCACAGCTAGTGTTTGCTTGAGAAGAGAAGCTGCCCGGAGGGGAGGTCCATTTTGGAGCAGCTGCTTATATGGTCTGAAGGCTATGTGCATTTAGTGAATGAGAGAGGGGTGGAGGAAGGGGTCAAAACTTTTAAAATGATTGAAGGTCAGTGCTGTGTATCTTAAGTCCTTAGAACTTGGAAGGCAGGGAGCTGACAGTGTCAGCTCCAAAAATCCACTCTGTCTCCCCTACGCTCCCTGTCCCACTTTACCCCACCCCCTCTTTTGAAAAGCACGTTGCAGCCACTTGAACGCTGGGATAGCTGCCCATAATGCACCACTCCCAACACCACTGCAAATGTGGCCACACTGCAGCGCTGGTAGCTGTCAGTGTGGCCACACTGCAGCGCTTTCCCTACACAGCTATACGAAGATAGCTTTAACTCCCAGCGCTGTGCAGCTGCAAGTGTAGCCAAACCCCTAGTGTCTTCAATGTTGGATATTTACACCAATTTTCATCCCAGCCTTGATAACAAATGTTGCAACAGCAGCCCAAACACAGCAACACACTTGATTTCACTTTTGAATTTGCTGGGTCTCAAGACACATTTATGTAGGGCAGAATTTAGACAAAACTTTAAACTTACAGTTTCAGAAGGTGAATCAAGATACCCAATGTTATACAACCACACAATAGTACTTCAGAACCTATGCTTCTTTCACCAAGAAGAGCATTGTATTTTATTTCTTAATGATCCTAACAGAAACCAAATACTGATGCTATTATGTTGTATATTTTGTCTGAATGTGTTATTTTGTTGCATCTAGCATTGCAGAAGCTTTCTAAAGGAGGAGAGCTGGCCTTTAAGTTTCGAATTCACATTTAAGATCATTCATTCTCTTACTGACTAAAGTAATATGTCTGCAGTACAGAAAAAACCTTACAAGTGTCATAAGGCACATGCCAGTGCTAATATCCCACATCTTAATGGTCTTGTCTCTGGATCCAGACAGCAGGAAAGGCCCAGGCTTACCACTCTTCTTAGTCTATGGAAACAAACAAGACTTTTAGATTATGGTATTATCCATGAAAGAAAAATATGCAGACACCTTTCAAATGACACCCCTAATTTGAGTGATATTTCTAATTACCGGTAAGTGGAAACTGGATTGTCGTCTGACAAGGTTAAGGCTACTAAGCACATACTACAAAACTAAAAATAAAAATCCTGATGAATTTTGTTATTAACATTAACAAAGAAAAGCACAAGCATTGAACTAATATTTTTGCTGCTGCATTCATATAAAACAAAGTCCTGCCCCCTTCTTCCCCCCAACGACCCAAACTAAAGTTTTCATTTGGGAGACTTAATAATGGTGCCCTTCTCAACTTAGTAAGATTGAGCCTTCTCATTTAACATGCTGGTGGATATAGCCTGTGACTTCCTCGGATCAAATTCCAGAAGCAATCCAGTAATTAAATAGCAAAAAGGGAACCCAAACATGTTCAATGGGAACATTAGACTATCAAGACATAGCCTTCCTATATTCTGAATCTTCACGTAATCAGTTGAGAGGGTAATACTATTTGGAAACCCTTACTCTGTGTGACTTTATTTCCAATAGCCCCAATCCCAAATACCAATGCAATATTCAGTTGTTAGCTGCACAGCTGAAAGATTTCAGTCCTAATATACCTGCTCGCTTCTTTTTCAAAACGAGACTGTCAACAGAATGTATGTAGTTAATAAATCCAGAAGAGGGCAGGAGAGAGCATTACTTTGGTAACTAATTGCCTCTTGCCATGGTAGTTAACATTTGGAAATTACTTCAAAAATTGTAAGTACATTAAAGTGTTTTTAAAAAGTGAATAAAATCATCTAACTGACATTTGTCCAAAGCTGTCATTGGTCTGTGGCTGCTTTTATTTCACCTGAATAAAAAGGAACTTCCAACAGCCGCTGTCCACACAGAACAGTCACATTTCAGGTCACCCTTAAAAGTGATTTGCACAAACTCTGAACAAACCTCTTACTGATGAGTTACCTCTAAAACTAAAGGCTTTGCGCACATGGGGGTGGGGGGAGGAAAGAGTGAGAATCTCTTGTGTTCTAGGACATTCAAATCAAAGCTCAACTCAAATGAAGTCTGCACAAATCCTTTAACAGACAGCCTGCCTCTTCATTCCAGAATAGGTTTCCCTTCCACTTCTCAAATGGCCTTTAGGTGATTAAAGGAGCTGAACTAATGACAAGAACGTACCATCTCTTTTCATGTTCCTTCCAGGTTGAGAAATGGGGCTTCTTAAAATCAGAGCATCTCACCCTTCTCCCCAAAAGCAGAAGAAACTTGCCACTCCCCCCTCTCCCCCCGACCTCCTGATAGTGAGTTCACAGGTAGCTCCTGAATTTACTCAAAAAGGTCAACAGAAAGAGCACTTCAACCTGGGAGCTCAGGAAGTGACACTGATAGGAACAATACCCCAAATGTGGTGTCATATCCCTTGCACCCAAATATTATAAAAAACGTTTAATACTCCAAAACCTTTACAGTTGTCTTTGTACTGTATTTGCATTGGAACAGGAAGGAAAGACCTGTACTGTATTTATGCTTACCTCAGATCCTGTAGCTTCTGATATGGTGGAGTATGAGCTCTCAGGAGCCCAAGAAATGCATTCTACCACATGCTCATGTTCTCGGAGCTCAGCTTTGCATTCCTTTGTTGCTACTACCCAAACACGCACTGTCTGGTCATTAGAACAGCTGGCAATCAGGGTACCATCCTGATTAGGTCTCACCATGCGCACCCATTCTCTGTGCCCCGTGAAAGTCTTCACACAATAACTATCAAACAAAGGAAAGTAATGAATCATTCCAAGCATGCTGCTATAAAAATCTGGTGCAGGCAGCTTTATGGTTTAGGGACATGGGGGCTATTGTTGAAGTGGCTATGACTATAAGGTGGTCTACTAATGAACTGAAGTATCAACATGCTGGCTAAGCAAGATGGAAAAGGCTCTAGAAGAGTTAAAATTCATGGATAGAAAGGTCACTAGATTAGAAAGAAAAGGCGATTAAAATAAGCAGATAGGGAGGGAAGGAAGGAAATATGAAAGTAGTAAAACAGCAGGCCTAGAGAAAAACTAGCACTGAGAAAATTAATCTGCGTAAAAAACTAGGCTTTTTAAAAAGACATCTGGGGAGAGCTAGAGACAATATAGAAATACTTATGCGTGTGTTCAGAGCATATTGGGCGGGGGAAAAGAAGGGAGAAGCAAAGATTTATGGGAGAGTGTTACATATTGAGGAATAAAGTACAAAGATGGGAAGAGCCTTTTGTCCACATCAAGAATGGCACTCCTCTCTGGTAGCTATAAAGGTACGGTCATTGTGGCTCAAAACTATATAGTAATCTATTGATTACATTCCCACAGTAGACCACAAGCTCACAAGGAGCGGGGGGAATCAATATGTGGTTACTGGATCTTCGGGGCCCAGTCACTTAGGAAATATCCTTTAGCAGCCAGTCTCAAGGCACAGAATCCAAAGGGTATGTTGTGATGACATTCAAGCTATATTTGGTACACTTCTTACAAAGGGTACACAGTGTTTCCTTTTGGAATGGATGCTTTTAACCAGAACTATACTTACCCTGTTTGAACTTCCCACATTTTGATGGTTTTATCCCTTGAGGCAGAGACTATGTGATCTCCGTTGGGCATGATGGCTACTGAAGAAACATTATGATCATGACCTAAAAACAAATCAAGCTTGTATAAGTGGTGCTCTGATACATAGTATTACAATGCATAAGCAATCCAATATTCAATTCTCTTGAGAAATTAAACTATGACGTACTATACATTTTATGGGAAAATCTTAATATGGAAGCTTATGAAGGTTTTTAATGAGCTACGTAATATTTCAATGCATCTGCACTGGTATGTCAAGTGTTTCTGTATGGCAGTGTTCAGGCATTAAAATATTAGCCTCACTCCCTTTTGCAATTACTTTTACATACATGGTATGCATTACAGGGTAACCACTGTTCACAATATATTCTGTGAATATGATACCGCAACACCATGTTTCTTGGAAAGAAAACTTTGAAGGAAAATAACTCAAGTTTTCACCAAGTGGGCAAGAACAAGACCTAAATGAAAATCCTCATTCGGGGCTTAACACAATTTTAAAGATTAAACATTTCAAGAGTGCCTCATTTTAGGCATTAGTTATAGTGCAATAACTATCATTCAGAGCAACATAACTGATGGTCTCTCCTCTTATTATCTAGTGACTTAAGGAACGGGATCAGGACAGGTCAGAAAAGAGTCAGTTCTGGTCTCTGCTCTTCCAGATTCACGGTGACCTTGGATATGTAGTTTCACCACTTGGCTTCACTTATCCCATCTATAAGAGAGGATACTACCATCCATCCCACGAGTGTTGAGGATTAATGAATGTGTTTTGGGTCAAGAGAGATTTCACACATCTGAATAAAAGTGTTAATGAATAGAAAGTATTAGTAAATTTTTCTGAAATAATTTTAACACAAATCTCATCCAGAAAAACTGTGTGTATTGTTTTGACAAGTCCACAAAAAAAAAAACTTTGACCATATCAACAATTTGTCCATTCATGTAGAGGTTCTTAAACATTTAAGATAAATGCAAAATAACTCAAAAAAATACTGCCTCCAGTTAAGATGTTGGGGCAGAAGTTAATACTTCTAAAGCTTCAGGTACAATGATTTGAATAATCTTGAGGCAGCAGTTTAAGAGTATTAATTTAAACAACTTCCTATGTTAACAAGAAATTCTAGTATTCCCCAAGAATTAGGTTACTAACGAGGTTTTAATAGTAAATGCATAATGTCTTGCATACCAGATATCTATGAATAAAACAGGAAGACTCACTGAAAAAAGTAAATCTTGAAGAATTTAAACTCCCACTAAAAAAAAGTTAGCCATTTCTGGGGATATGAAAAAAGTCTGAGGAATGCTAGTTTAGGAGATTTTCTGTACTTCATACTGCTCCATCAAAGTGATATCCATTTGAATGGTCATTTTAAAAAAGGAAACGGGAAAAAAGTTCAAACAATGAAATTATGAAGTATGGAGTAAAGCCATTTCGCCCATACCCATGTTAACTGAAAGAACATGGTTTATAAAAAACAAATACCCTATATGCTGGACATATGTACAGAGGTTCTGAAATACTGCAGTAACCAAGGATCATTATAGCAAGGGAAAAAACAGAGGCAACAACACATGGCATGCTTAAGGTGAATACAGCCCTCATTCACCTACTGCTGAATGACTCAGTGATGCTTAAAGAACAGCAGATGCTTCACTGAAGACTCTGGGCACGAGAACATAAGAGCGGCCATACTGGGTCAGATTAAAGGTTCATCTAGCCCAGTAACCTGTCTTCAGACAGTGACCAATGCCAGGTGCCCCAGAGGGAATGAACAGAACAGCTAATCAAGTGGTCCATGCCATGTCACCCATTCCCAGCTTCTGACAAACAGAGGCTAGGGGAAACCATCCCTTCCTAATAGCCAATGATGGACCTATCCTCCATGAACTTATTTTGTTCTTTTCTGAATGATGTTATAAATCTTGGCCTTCACAACATCCCCTGGCAAGAAATTCCACAGGTTGACTATGCATTGTGTGAAAAAAATACTTCAGTTTGTTTTAAAACTTGCTGCCTATTAATTTCATTTGGTGACCCCTAGTTCTCGTTATGAGAAGGAGTAAATGACACTTCCTCATTTACTTTCTCCACACCAGTCATGATTTTATAGACCTCTATCTCAGCCCTCTCCTTAGTCGCCTTTTTTCCAAGCTGAAAAGTCCCAGTCTTATTAATCTCTCCTCACATGGCAGCCGTTCCATACCGCTAATAATTTGTTGCCCTTTTCTTAACTTTCTCCAATATATTTTTTTGAGATGGGGCAACCACATCTGCACACAGTATTCAAGATGTGGGTGTACCATGGATTTATATAAAGGCAATAGGATTTTTCATCTTATTATCTATCCCTTTAATGATTCCCAACATCCTGTTCGCTTTTTTGACTGCCACTGCACAGTGAGTAGATGTTTTCAGAGAACTATCCACAATTACTCCAACATCTCTTTCTTGAATAGTAACAGCTAACAGACCCCATCATTTTATATGTACAGTTGGGATTATGTTTTCCAGTGTGCATTACTTTGCATTTATCAACATTGAATTTCATCTACCATTTTGTTGCCGTCACTCAGATTCGAGAGATCCTTTGTAGCTCTTGGCAATCTGCCTGGGACTTAACTATCTTGAGTGCTTTTGAACATCTGCAAATTTTACCACCTCACTGTTTACCCCTTCTCCCAGATCATTTATGAATATGTCAAATAGGACCGGACCCAGCACAGACACCTGGGAGACACCACTATTTACCTCTCCATTCTGAAAACTGACCATTTATTCCTAGCCTTTGTTTCCTATCTTGTAACCATTTTACAAACCATAAGAGGACCTTCCCTCTTATCCCATGACTGTTTACTTAAGAACCTTTGATGAAGGACCTTGTCAAAGGCTTTCTGAAAATCTAAATAAGTTATATCCACTGGAACCCCTTTGAGGGGGCCAACAAGCATGTGGACAAAGAATTCTAGTAGATTGGTGAGGCATGATTTCCTTTTACAAAAAACATGTTGACTCTTCCCCTAGTTATGGTCATCTATGGGTCTGAATTTTGTTCTTTACTATAGTTTAAACCAGTTTGCTCTGTACTGAAGTCAGGCTTATGGTCTGTAATTGCCAGGATTACCTCTGGAGCCCTTTTTACAAACAGCAGGTGGGCAGTTAATTCTCTCTTCTCTTGTTCTTTAGTACACTTTTCAATACAAAAACTTTGTTTCTTTATAAAAAAAGATTATCTACTCCCGCTGATCACTCATTTCTAATACAACTAACTATCACAAAACAGAATTATCTTGAGATGATGCAGCAGCATAGGAATACTTTTGTTCAGAACTTTCTGAAGACTGCAGAGGCAGCCTTCATATTCTCCATCCCACACCCACAACCCATCACCTCCACCATGTGCCTTTGTAACCTTAAATTGGGTGAACCTGGAGGTTTTTCACTTTCCTCTGCACCATGGGGCACAGATCACTTATGGGTTTAAACTATGTAAAGAGTGAATTCTCTGTAACTTAAAGTCTTTAAATCATGATTTGAGGACTTCAGTAGCTTAGCTTGGGCGTCTTATTACAGGTGGATGAGGTTCTGTGGCCTGCAGTGTACAGAAGGATCACGGTCCCTTCTGAGCCATGCTATGGCTCCTGAAATTGACAGATTGGGAATGTGTTCATCCACCATTGTACAAGGAACGCACAATTTACACACACAGTTTCTAGACCAAGAGCAGGAAGCATGTTAATTCAAAACAAGAAAATGTGGAACAAGAGATTCCCATAAAAGGTGGATTCAATATACCAAGCAAAATAGCAAAAACCATTTATTCTTCCCACATGTACCAAGCTATGTTTTATAACCCCATTCTCTTGTGGGATGGTCCCATTTTCTATTGAGCTCTGGATATAGCAAGTACTAAAGCCTATTCATCTGCTGTTTCACTGAAACTACCACTACAGATATTTTATTTCCAGTACAGTCTCACACAGCAGATTAGAGTTGCATTTTCAATTAGCGATGGGACATAACAGACAGTTACGTACAAGGCACTCCAAAGGTTAAAGAGAACTCTTTTTGGTATTCTGATTATATATCCGTTATCACATCAGCAGTTTTCTGGATCAACAAAATACAAAAATTGATTTCTCTTCATCTTGTAGATCAAGTCAGTCTCCTTACCATGCATGGTTCTGATGCAATCAAAGCCCTGGAAATCCCATAGCTTAATGGTCATATCAGCAGAACAGGAGGCCAAGAGTTTGCCACTGTGGTCAAACGAAATATCCTGCACAGAGTCTGTATGTCCCTTAAGGGTTCGTTCAAAATCGCCTGTCTCATAATCCCACACCTGACAAGTGAACAGAAAATTCGTTAACACCAGCTTATCACTCTTCATGTTCTCCAGCTTTACATTTGCACCCCACAGGCTAGTCTGGCACCTTGTTCAATAATTAACTCGAGCAGGAGACAAAGGCAGACTGTCCTAGAAAAGCCAAGCAGTGGAAGAAAATAAGCTGTGCTATATTTATATGGTTTAGTTACTTTTAAAGAATAGGTGCACTTCCCAGATTTCAAAATAAATTAATGTAAATGGTCTCCTGTACAATGTGAATAGGAAAAGAGAGTTTGCCGCATCCCTGAAAAGTCTTGATACAATTTACCTTTTAAAAAAGGAAAAATAGATCACGCAAGTAAAATTTTAATTAGGTAGAAGTGTGTGCGCGCATGCGCGTGCACACACACACACACACAGAGTCCTTTTCTCTTCCACTCGTTTACCACCCACTTCCACAAACCTTTCCAATGTTCTTCCCTTACACCCTTCCCCTTTCTAAGCATCAGTGTACCGATAGTAATTGTGCGATGCTAAAGAGCCATATGGTCAACACTCCCTACTGGAAAGCAGTATGTGAACTCTGCAATATGCAGCATTTCAGTCAGCTTAGGGAAGAAGATCGGAGGTCATTTCCAAAATTAAGTAAATAGACTCTTGCATCAGCCAGGACACTAGTCAACAGAAACATGAAACATTTGTGATAAACATGGAGCTAATCAAGAGGTGAAAATGAAGTATTCACACTATTAACTTGTCAATACTCTAATAATTAAATAACCATGAACATAAACCTACCTCACTCTAAAATAAACAAGCTACTACAGATGTTAATTTCTTAATGCTATTGGCCTCATCACAATCCAATTGAGGATTAACTAAATTAAGAGTTTCACTTTATAACATTTAGAAGCATGAAAACATCTGATTCTAAAATCATTAGCCTTATTTAATAATGCAAATAAAATGAGAGGTGGATACCGGTCACAGGTATCATAAGGGTTCATTTCTGATGTGATCTGGTTTTTAAGGTGGCAATGCATAATTAAAATAGCCATGGTTTATGCTGGACCTACAAAATATATGGTTTGTAATCTGTCTAGCTCTCCACCATCACTTCAGCATTACTCCATGTGTTAACAAGTGATAATGCCCGTTTAGAAAAATGACAGATGGTACTAAATAGTTTGAATTAAAGAACAGCACCCACCAGATAAATTTCTACTAATAGAAGAGAGTGAAGGATACCGAGTTTATGAAAAAAAGTTTTCAGTAACATTTAACAAAGGCATGTAAGAATGCCACTGAACAGTTTTAGCTGATCTTGTTAGGAGAAATAATTCCCTCCCCCTGCAGGAACAGCATGCCTTAAGAGCCTGGAAGTGTAGGCTCTGCTAGAAGATAGGAGCTTGCTCTCTCTTATTTATTTATTATTTGGGGGGGTGGGGGTGAGGGGCTGATATACTGGTAATAAGCTAAATGAAACAGTAACAAGTACACCTACCACTACCTATCTACCAGATTAATTATTACAGAGGGACACTACGCTGTTCTGACTCACTGCCTAAATTGGTTCAAAGGAACAGAGTGGCAGTTGGGGGTCATCGTGCACTTTATGCCCGGGGGGGAGAAGTGTCGTAAGGGCATGCAGGGTGCATATACAACCGCTGCAGACACTGCTGGTGAAAATGTTCTAAACTCCTATGCTGGGGCAAACGGACACCGTAAGTAGAATCTATATGTGCAATAACTCAAAGAATGACAGTACAATTGGTTAAAACGATGTAAAATTATTTGAATTTAATCTTCGTTGTATCCTCCATCACAACTGGTTGCTCAATATTTCTTTATAATATTTGTTACCCAAACTCTAAGTCAGTATGACACTTTCAACCATTTCCAAAGCAGCATCAGCTCCATGGTAGTCTTCATGCAAGCATAAGTTTAAATTAATCCCCAAGCAAATGCTCAAGGAGAAGGTCCCCAAGGACTGTAGCCAAGTGGAAGTACTCGTTTTCATTCCACGAATAAATCAGTTACACAAATATTTCTTTATAATTAGGATACTAAATGGACAAAGCACATGCCTACCACATGAGTCTCATATGGGTGCATTAACACCTGCAACAATGGCTACAAAGATCTTAATAAAGACAACATTAGAGGTACTGGAAGACTAAACCTTTTTCTACACATTATCTTTCATTTCCCAAGAATGTTTTTAGGAGGCTATTTTGAAAACCAGCATCAACTGGTGGCTGAGTATTACAAAAGAAGTAGAAGATATCAATCCTTTATACTAAAAAGTAGTGAGGGAGGAGGGAACATTACAGTTTAGTGTTTATTTAAAATTTTAGTCTGCAAAGTCGTCATTCTTTCATGAATCTTCTGAGATAGTCTTTTCTTTCTCTTGCTCAACATCTCATTATACCTCTACCCCAATATAATGCTGTCCTTGGGAGCCAAAAAAAATCTTACCACGTTATAGGTGAAACCGCATTGTATCAAGCTTGCTTTGATCCGCCGGAGCGCGCAGCCCCATCCCCCTGGAGCACTGCTTTACCATGTTATATCGGGTCGCGTTATATCGCGGTAGAGGCGTACTCTTAACTCATCCAAAGACTTCTATATCCCACATCATCTGCCTTAATCTTTGGCTCCTCTCCTTCCACAAGAGCGTTTATTCCTTAATCTTCTACCCAGTCCCTAAATCCACACTTGTGGTCTCAACAGCTTTCAAAATATTTCTTCTGACCCAAGAGAAACCCCCACAGACGACTTGAAGGCATCAGACTAAAATCTGATGAATACCACCACACAGACTATGATCAATCTCTAAATTATAAGGGGACTATGAAAGTAGGTAAATCTTGGGTCAGGACTGCATGTGTGCAGGTGGCATATATCCCTCATTATCTCAAACTGATTTGCTTAGCCCATCGTATAAACTGTCTATAGACGCATTTACCTTTATTGTGGCATCCTCTGAAGCAGAGACCATAACACTGAAAACTGGGTGGAAAATTACTCTTGTGACAGGACTCCTATGTCCACTCAATGCATACTTCTCTGGAGGACGAGGAATCCATTCCTTAGGGTCTCGTTTCTGACCAAGAGGTCCACCTGATGTGAATTCTTCCTTTGCTTCATTTAGCTTAGATTCTAATTCCATCACCTGAGATTTATGGTGTTTAAAAAAAAAAGATCAATTGTTTCTACAACTTTTTACAGCAAGATTTAGCTAATCTGCAATGGTCATTAACAAAGCTACGTTTTCTGAATGGCTTTGGATCTAGAATATTTTGCTTCTCTCTTAGGTGGAGAGCAAGTTACTGACCTCCAGTAGCTCTGACCATCCCTAAAACACAATGGAACAAGTTTCCTTGTAAAAAGAGTAATACTTGATTTGAACTCAAAATTTTCCCCAGAGGTTTTGTGTGAGAAGGGGACTGACATGCAACGTCATTTAGTGCTACCATACTGGAAAGTTCACTGCTTCAAACTGGTTGAAAGTAACTTTTCAAGTTACTGAATTTTGTGAACAGCTTTTTGGCAAAACTATTGTCAGAGGTAATTTTACTACGAAAAATGCTTACACACTCCAAGGACCACTGGTCAAAGACAATCTTGGGATTTACATATCAAATGTTTACACAGGATATCCAAGAGCAAAAACTATTAAAAATTCAGTAAAATCCTGCAACGTTTACCACTACAGTTGGTAGCCTCTGCTGTTAAAATGTTATGATTTTTGATATTTTTAATACACTATATATACCTATCGATGCTCTATTAAGCACATATTTTGTATTGTGTGTTTGTATTAGAGTAAGAGCCACTTACTCTAATGCACCAGAACTAAAGGCTTCACTGCAAAGGAAGAGATAAAGAGGACTAGCAGCAGAGCTTTTGCCTTCTTCCCTGCTAAGGAAGCTTTTGGAGGACAACTACTCAGCCTTTGCATTTCCAAAAAGCTTTGGGGCACTCCTTCCTTCTCACCATCTTCACAAAGTGCAAAAGAAATCCATGAGATGAAGCAAAGAGTCAGATATCAGAGAAGCCACTATAAAAGAGTTAATATTTTTGCTGGAGATGAAGTGGATAGTAGAAAACACATTTCAAGGCTAAATATTCTGCTTGATGGATACTGTTACCTTCCCTATTCTGCCCTCCAAAAATACTTTTAGGAGAACAAATAATAAGCCCACACGTCCTTTAAATGCATACAATAGTTTCTCTTCAATTTCAGTCCACCAAATGCCCTTAATAATTTGCTTTAAAAACTGATTACTCATTGTAAAACTGTATAATACGAAAAACTCAAATCCTCCCGTTTACCTTCTTTTGTAATCTTATAACAGATGTCCATTTTTTCTCCAAAAGTCCAGCATACTTCTTATCTAGCTCTTCATTCTGAAACAGTAATTCAAAAAGTTGTTATAATGTAGTTAAGAGACAAGCCAAAGCAAGTCAATTTTTTCAAAAATGTCTAAACATTCAAATTAAGTAATTTGTGGGAGGAAAGAAGAGGAATCAGTTGATTTTTAATCAACTTAATTCAGTCACTATAAGGACATCTTGATTTTTTATTTTATTTTTAAAGACTAATACCATAAATACTTTGGCGAGCCACTTTGGTTACAAAGTAACAGTGAAGTTTAGCCAAAGATTTTCTGTGAATCAAATCCACAAACCCAAACTCTCAAGTCATCCACATTATTGTATTCTGGCCATTAAAACCCCCCACTATTTCTAGGGCTCATGAGAGGCTCTCAAATGAGTATTACTACTGGGCGAATTCTGTACCACTGCATGCGCACAGAAGTCAAGTACCCCACAAATTTTTTTTGCTTCTCTGCAGATGATGGGGAAGCAAAAGGAAGCTATAAGAACAGTCATGCATTGTTTCAGACACCTAGAGCAGCTGTTGGAGAGGTAAATCACTGCAGGATGAGCCTGGCATCCACTCTGTGCTGAACCCTCTTGTCCCAGCTGGGCTGGGGGAAGACGAGACTTCCTATTCCCTTACAAGGGAGCAGCTGGGGCTGGGGCACCCAATCAGACCCACATCCCAAAACCTCCCCCAGTTGCACAAAGCTTCATACCACACTCCTTGTGCCATCACTTCACAGCTACAAGTGGAAGGGGCACTATAAGGGTATTCTCCCCCCACCCGCCTGTCACACAACCATGTGTCCAGTTCTCCCCACACCCAGAACCCCCCACTGAGCCACCCGCACTCGGACTGCCCCACACCAGCCTCTCACCCCACACCTGAATCCCCCACACTAAACCACTTCATACTTGGATCCTGCCAGCCTGAGCCTGCTTGCCCCACACCTTGGATCAGGGGCGAGGGCTGGGCATGCGTGAGAGACTCTGTCCATCTCGCTTACTATCTTGGTGCACCTGGCATGGAGGCGAAGGGCCCCTGGACGTTTCTGTGCAGACTCTCAGCTAAGTCTGTGTCAGGGCATGGTGGGGGCACTGCAGGATCTTGCGCATCCATGCAGCCAGTGGCCTGTGCTTCCTCACTGCATCAGGATCCCCCATTGCCATGCTAAGCCTCCACATTTATTTACTGACAAAATATGCAAAAATTTTAAATTTTTGGCACAGAATTCCCTCGGGAGTAGAGTATACAATGAACAGCTGTGAAAACCCAACTTGTGATATTATCTTTCCCACCAACCCCCATCAATTAGAAAAGGAAAGATAGGAAGGGATGTGTTGATGGTGTGGACTGGAGAGTAAGCGTGACCTGGTAATAATTAGGTTTTCGTAATTACCTAACCTTTTGATCAAAAACTGAGGGACCTGTATGTACAACAGCCGAGGAAATATGCTACCATTATGTTTGCACGCATAATCAGCTAACTTAAGACATCTGCTGCACTGCTTAAAAATTTACTAGCAGCTGCCAGAAGGCAGGCTTGCATATATAGGCTATGGTGGTTTCTTATTTTTAGCTGATGAACACAACCCCAGCTCCAACAATGAGCAACTGACCCCACCATTAAGTGGGATAACTATCTTCCCTAGTAAACACCAAGAATATGAGGAAAGGAAGCAAACACACTGAATCCTAATCATCCCTCTGTGGGAGAGGAAAAGAACAAGAGAAAGAACCCAGCTTCAAGAAGGGGCAAAAAAAGGCAAGCAGACAAGGGCATCCTGCCTACATTATAGGTTATGTAGTTTCTGTCTCTGGGTCTTGAGATACCTGGAGCTGGAGGAAGAACAGACTGTGGACAAAGGCAGGGCAGAAGCAAGACTTCAGAGTGCAACACCTTGACACCCAGTATTCATCACTGTCAAGTAATTAGCATAAGTTTTGTACAAAGTATGCCTTGTGAGCTATCTTTCTAAAAGTCTTGATCTGTTAGACATTAAGATCTTGTTGGATTGTATGTACTATCGTCGTATGTGAAATTACGAAGTTTGGCAATGTATGCTTTACTGAAACGTGAGAGGTTGAAAACACCCGCAAGCAGCCTTTCAGGTGCATCAGTAAAAAGGCCAAACAAACAATGTTAATGGCTTATTGAGGAAATGCACACAAGTACAAGGATTACCCCAGGAACTATGTACAATAGAAACCTCTCAGAGATGGCACTGCACAACGCAAAGAATCCTGTGGCACCTTATAGACTAACAGACGTTTTGGAGCATGAGTTTTTGTGGGTGAATACCCACTTCGTCGGATGCATTCACCCACGAAACCACATGCTCCAAAAGGTCTATTAGTCTATAAGGTGCCACAGGATTCTTTGCTGCTTTTACAGATCCAGACTAACACGGTTACCCCTCTGATACTTGACATTACACAATAGGAACTGTTTGACCCAGGTCACAGCAAAAGAGCTTTCCAGCAAGTGGGAAGAAGATAAAAAAGGGGAACAATGACATCATGATGGGACCTCATTCTCCTTGCAATAACACACTGGGAAACACCTGAGGGGCAAGGACTCAACTGTGGAAAGTGATGGTCCCAGATTGCCAGCCTGTTTATCACTTAGGATGAGACTTTGCTAATTTATATCCTACCTATCTAGAGTATTAAACTCTGTTTGAGGTTTTTGTTTACTTACTAAGGTAACCTGCTTTAATCGTTTTGTTCTCCCTTATAATCACTTAAAATCTGTCTTGTGTAATTAAACTTGTTTTTGCTTATTCCAAAGCCAGTTTGTGGAATTCATAACTTGGGGGGGGGAGGGGAGGCTCAAAAAGCTGTGTATATCTTCCTCCACATTGAATGAGGGGGCAGATTTCATGAGTTTACATTGTACAGTTCTCTGTACAGCCCAAGACAATACAATTTTGGGTTTACACTCCAGAGGGGGTGTGCATTTGAGTGCTGGACAATTCCCAAGTTAAGTCTTCCTACACAGAGCTGATCTCAGTGTGTCTTTCTGCGCCTGGGTGTGGCTCTACCCATGTGTGTGCTGGAGAAGGCTTGAGTGCTTGGCTCAGCAGGGCAGTGCAAGGGAACCCAGAGTGGTAGAACCAGCGGGTTCAGTGGTACCCCAGTGCATCAGGTGGCACCCTGGAGAGGGGGCAACCTGCCACAAAGTTTCTAGACAAATATGCTATCTGGGTCAGACTCCATGGTGGAGCAGCCTATTACTCCGGCAATGTTTGTGAGAACTTGCTTTATTTGCAGAATTGATCAGAACTAGAACCAGAACTGATCCCCAGATACGGCTCTGCTTAACTCCTTACCACTCACTGAACCCATTAATGTGTCAGAAATTGTTAGTCCTTTTTAAGCTGTATTAAAGTAGTCCCATCTAATTCACATTTTCCTATGAGAAAGTTCCTATCTGCAATTTTAACTAACTTGATTTTCTTGTACCTCCCTTAAGACTATCAAATAACCAGACTGCCTAACATATTTAGAGCTTAACTTTTTTTGGGGGGGGGGTGGTGGGGGGGATGACAATTAGGTTGATGGATATGTTTATGGTTTTCTATTATAAAACATATGATATCCCAATTAATCCTCTCTTTCATTTGTTACTTAGAACACTGAGTGCAGTTTAGGGAAATCAAGTAAAACCTCAACTGAGTATTTTGGAAAATAGGATGAACATCCAAATTAAGAGAAATGCTAATTTACATAGTTTGCTAGTCTTGAGGGTTATTTTCAGAAATAGGTGGAAAGCACAATTACAAATGTAACCTGCTCACAGTCAACTCAACACTTCTCCTGATTAATCTTACATATGTACACAATATTAATTTCACTACAGATTTTCAATCCAAAACAAGGGATATTTGTTCATTTTAGAGTCAGCTCCTAGATGTAAAACAAAGATCAGGGATTTTCTTCATATGGCTTGGAAGTGAGAAAATTGGCAAGTGTTTGGTCAAAAAGACATTACACATAAGCAAAAGAAGTTTTTGAATTTGAATATAATCCAGTTTAAGTTCCACTGACCAGCTGTCATGGAGACAAGTACCATACAAATGAAACAAAAATGAAAAGACAGGTTAAATTCACCTGTGTTGTGAATCCCAGTCAATGGAATTACAGTGACAATAAGTCTGGCCCACTATTTCCAATAAGCAGTAAACTGGCTATCCTGTCAAAATAAATTGTTTGGCAGAATTTTTACCACCTATATTACCACCAAGTGACTTCTAGCAGTTTCAGGTACTGAAGTAGCTTTATGAGTTCAACCCAGGACATAATAGGAACATTTTCTGGATACTCTCGGTATGATGAACATTGAAAACGGTGACAAATATGGCACAGGCTTTACTGCTCATAGAACATTAACAAAAAAAAGGGCAGGGCTGTTGATATTGACAGTCTCTGCAGATGCAAACCATGCATCAATGTTATTAGCCATTCCAGTTTCAAAAGGACCTTCATAGTTTATTCCTCTATGAAATCTTAGATTATGGAGTAAAAAAGCAAGGTATGTGGATAACATGAGAATAGTATGATTGCAGATCTCTTATTTTATAGAAATAGTACTTTTAATAAAAGTTTAAGTAGACCTTCAAAAGAGTTTATAAATGATTTTTTGAAAGACATTAAGCACATTCTGATCCAAATACTTCAATACTTGGAAAAATCTAAGAAGCAATTTTTAAACAAACTGCGTACGTTGAACTGTTCAAGAGATGCTTTCACTTATTTTTTAAAAATAAATCATTTAAAACTCAAGTCTTTCCAGCCATCAAGTTCGAGGTATCAAATATTAGTAATTTTACTGACATACAAAATATTCTCAATCTGTTATAACTGGCTAGATTTTAGAGGCTAGTATTTAAAACAGGATTGAAGGTGACATGAGCACTTTCAGTCAACACACCCTGGTACTTATTACACACACCTCTATCCCCTGCCTCCCATGACTATACAGAATACAAATCAATAGTGTGAGAGGCACCAAACTGTTTCAGCCACATCTGGACAGTACATACAGCTGGAGCAGACACACCTGATTTCTTCACTTTAGTTCAGCAATTAGTATATCCACTACACAAACTAGTACATTAACCTTATACAGGTGGTGCCGACTAAGGTTTTGAAACAGGAGGCCCAGAATTCATAAGTCACTTAATAGTTGTTGATTAGATAAATGGTCCAAACTACAAAAGCCTCCTTTATTTCTCGGCTTCTATATAATTCTCAGTAAAAAAATAAATTTGGGAGTAAGAGAGGGGACCTTCTAGCAATTAAATAGATATCAGAAAGCCAGGTAATTTTAAAAAGGTTAGAATATATGTATACAAGTACATGTAGCACTGTTGTCTGTTCAGTCAGCAGGCCCAGTGGTCTGGCCTTCTCCCTCCATTCTCTCTTTCAACCCAACATGTCCTGGACCAAGTTCCAGCTGGGTCAGCCTCCTTGTCGGTAACCAATGGTCCCGTTCATCCTAGCGTTAGGAACAGGGGAATCTGGGCTGGGTAGGAAAAGCATGGAATAGCCAGGATTAGGCCCACCTCCTGCTCACCTTCCCCTGGGCCACATGCCGCCTCTGTTTGAGGTGTGGCTGCTACTGGATTAGAGTCCCTTGTCTCAAACCCCCACAGTCTGGGGCTGATACAGGAGACTCTGGTGCTACTGTGTGGTTCTCCCTCCCTCGAGTGATGTCTGGGGAGGGGACTCGTACATAGACATCCTTACTGGGGAGGGCTTCTACTACTACTGAAGAGCCATGCTCGTCCAGGAAATGCTTTCTCTCCCCCACTCCTCTGGACTGCTCGAGATCTCTGTATACTGGTCTTTTCCCCAGGAGCATGCTCAACAGTGCCTATGGGGCAGAGCTTTCCTGGCCCAGTACTGCTCCAGCTCTCTTCCTGTCTCTGCCTTAGTTGCGGGGGTCCATAAACCCCTTCCCAGTACAGAAGAGTCGAGGCCAAAAGATTAAAACCCCTTACAGGATTTTTAGAGTGAATACAAAAGGATATTTCTGGAAGTCTGACAATCCCCACATTTTTCCCTTATGGCACAAACAAACAATTCATCCTATTTACTTCATGCATTCCAAAAGGTTTCCCCTCGGCTTAAAACTTCCTGCCAAACTTGATAGGGTCAGGGTCAGTTTTGACAAAGCCAGAGGGGTCAAAAGTGAATCAGTCTTACCATTGTTAAAGTTGAAACTAACAGTCTGTTTCCATAATACTAAATTGGAAGACTGAATAATTTGTACTTTCTCCAGCTGGGGCCCTTAAGCATTTTAGCAGGGGCTCTGATTCATCCTATATCTGGACAAAGTTCAGTACAAGAATTGAGTAACCAAGGAACTGGATTAATTTTCAAGCAGAGTTAAACTAATACAACCAGGTTCAGATGATCACCATGATCAGAACACTCAAGGAATAATATTATCTGTCTCAGAAAATTAAATGCATTCTCCTGAACATTCATTCACTTTTTTGATATCAAGAAAAAGTTTATTTTATATTTCTATAGCACCTTTCATCCTGGAGGAACTCAGAGCCCTTTAGGAACTGGATCCCTACAATACCACAGAAAAGCGGGCTGCTCTGGAGTGATGGGTGACAGGCAGGTGGAAAACAGGCCTAAAGAACAATACACCAGTGTCAGGAATAGGGGAGTAAAGGGGGACGAATTTTGTAATGTGAAGTTTCTTGGGCAGAGTTGAGACCATCACAATATAGAGAGAACATTTACTGTGTCTTAAGTGATTATTGCATTAAGCTTGTGTATGATGTATTGATTTCCACATTGTAAGGGCTAAACAGGACTGTTTTAGCAGAAGTAGTGCACTCCACAGACCTTATATAATGTTTTACACGACAAACGAGCTTTATGAAGGATCTTGTGTTTCAACTCACCACATCTAACTCAGCTTCCTTCTTAAAAACTGAATAAGCCTCTTCATAGCCATTGGATCGAAGGTAATCTGCTATTGCTCGATTTCTAGACAAAATAAAAACGATTTAAACAGTAAGACATCATCATCCTAGCCACAGTTCTGAAAAGTACTGAAAAACAAAATACAGAATGAATGCGTACAGGTTTTCAAATAGTAACCAATAAGGTAAACCTTGTTATTCGTTGTATTAAGACAGAATCAGCTAATACGATGACTAAAATCTTCAAACCAACTTTAAAAGCAAACATGGCATATGAAGTTGTCAAGTCAAAACATGACCAGTAAAACAAAAATGCACATTTAGTATGTAGTTTTAAATTCTAACAAACTTGCTGCGATTAAAAAATTGAGTATTTAATATACAAATTATGATAAAGGCAGCTCCTGTTCACTATTTTAATACTCATTATCCCTTAAGTAAAGATGAAAATGCAGGTTAAGCACATAAAAGCTGCGAAGGTTTAAGAGTGGCTTTTAGTTTAGCTCAAGTAGATTTTGGGAAACAATTTTAAGACAAACCTAAATAAGCATGCATACAGGGATTTATGCTGGTTTAAATTCGTATCTTAGGTTAAACAGAGCAATTCTCTCAAGTGAACATGTCCCAAGTTTTAGAATACACTATTATTTTGTAAAATTAAGTTTTTATAGGTAAGTATCACTACATGAATTTCTGTCACCAGTGTACAATATCTTCAAATTACAGGTAAATTAACATCCTTAAGTAGATAAAGTTTCAGACTTTCAGTTCTTTCTTATAAAGATTGTAAGTGACTCAGCAGTAACTAAAAAGGTTTATCATTATGTCCAACATAATTACAAAAGGAATTTATAAAAGGATGCCCTCATGTTCCTCCTTAACACAGTAAGTTTAATTCATGCTCCTTCATTATAGCTTGGGGGAGAGGGACGGGGGGGTCCTTATTCTTATGTGCTATAACTAACTGAAACCTAGACTATTCTGCAGTACGTGTCGATCAACTGGGGACACTTCCAAATGAAACAGTCTTCCTCATGGTCTTTGCCTATATCTGTCCTTTACCAAACTAAAAGTTTGTCAAGAGTCAAATAACCAAGTCATAAGGGCAGCTCTTACAGGTGGTTTCATGTAGTTTGCTGATGTTGATTTTATTTGGTCAACCAGAGATATCCTCCTAAAGAGATTTAGATAGCAAGCATTCTGCATCTGTTACTCACTCCATTCTAACTAAAGCAGTTAAAATGACCAGGAAGGCTGAAACTTAGTTCTGAATTTATTTACTTTGTCCTTAAAAGGGTCTCTGAATCAAACTGTTATCTGCTACAGTAGCTATAATTGCAAAATGAAATTTTTAAACTAAAATACATTTCACTAGGCTTTAATATATTTGCAGAATTTAGAACTTTTAATTTGAAGCAGAGGATCCAGGGCTTGAAATATCCATTTGCCGTGAGCGAGCAAGATTTCCCTGGTAAGCATCAAGGCAAGCCAGCAATTTCTGCAACATTCAAGCTCTGATATATCACTATCATCTTTTGCCTGCAAAACCATATTAGAAAATTTAGTGCCTTGCTACTAAGAGCCATGTTTAAAAACACCTGACTCCATGTTTTGAATATATTTACTCAGACCTCAGGAAAATAGTAACTTAAGCATGACAAACTTTACCTTACTATACATCAGATGACAATACAGCATACATGGACAAGTATTTAATGAATAAATAGAAATGCTTTTTTTAAAAAAAAAGCAATTCAAAGACTAAAAACAGATTTCCACACATTGCAATGCACTTAACCGTTTGTTAAAATTAACACCTTAGAAACTGCTCTTATCCTGGGTGTGGCAACTTTTTATTTTAAATTAAATTCTATTTATGAGGGATTTAATTTTTCAAGCTATCCTGCTCAAATTTGTTCTAAATTAAGGGCTTCAGGAGGACAAAGTGTCTAGATCAGATAATTTTAGAACATAAAGCTTATGACATTTATCCACAAGAGGCAGATACTTTGATGTCTGGAAGGAAACTGAAAAGACAACAATTTCACCTTTTTTCTTGGATTACTGCTCTTTCTCCACTATAATTTATGAAGCATGTTACACTGACTGTGGGGTAGTTGGGTGTAGAAACTTCAAGATTCACTTATCACTGTGTGCTATATTCTCCCTCAACTGTAGGAATGGTTGTTTTTGCTTGTTTGAAAAAAACAAGGTTATCTTTATGCAAAAACATCTAGGGACAATAAAGAGAGCCAATATCATCAGAAGCTCAGTGCAGCTCAACTGAGCAAGTAACTTAATGGCTACAAGGTTGTTTAACTCAAATGACCTCAAACTCAGTGTACCTAGTTTACAAATAAAAATATTAGTTTTCCACAGTACCAGCCTTGAAAACTCAACCTAGGATCTGAGAGTCATGCTGGACTCCTATTGTCTCATATACAACAATTTGAACTTAAGTAAATCACTCTTAATAAAAGAGCCTCAATAGAACAAACCTTCACTATGACTTCTCTTGGATCAGTAGCATTAGGAGCAAACTCTAAAAACAAAAATAAAAAACCACCTACCACCACTTATTTTTATCACAAAAAGCAGAACTTGTAGATATACACAGGGACCAGATCTACACAGTAAAGCAGTTCCATTTTTACACAGTCACTTTTCTGAGTAGACCCACGCTTCAAAAAAACCAAACAAAAAAACCAAACCCACCTTTCCTGAGTATGGGCTAAGAGTCAAAGAATCTAATCTGGTACCTGTATATGTGCAGTAACTCACGCAACAATAGAATGTCCAAGTCCTCAGTTTGTCTCCCATTATTAGGAACTCAGTTTCCTTGAGTGCATACCAATGTGTTAGTATAAAGCGGCTTATACTTCAGATGGCATTTCTTTGGTCATTGAATAACTAAAAAGCACTTAAAATATTCCAAGGCTTTGGACCAATTCCAGTTTAATAAAACTACAAATCTCACCTCACATCTAACTTTAAAAATCTTAAATAAGAAGCCACTTGCAATCTCAACCTCTCCTCATCCTACCACTTCTTGCTAAAAAAGTTCAGGGCCAGAGATAAACCTGGCAATTCTATGGCTAATCCAAAATATACACCAAACAGGTTTCTCCACTGAAAAAAGTGTGAAAGCCAATTCCTTTCAAAACCCACAGATCCAAAAACCTGTTGTCAGAATATTTTCATAGAGAAAAGAATTCAATTGTTCAGACTAAAACCAGGTCAGTTAGAGGTTCTCTCATAGCATACTGCTTTATAGCTTACTAGAGACATGTTGTGCAGAGTCCATCACAGATATGAAACCAGAAACTATAATCAAGTGCATGGGACACAGTGGAAGTTTTACCCCTTTCAACTAGTACTACTTTACAAACTGACTTATTCGTCAAGAGGGTAATTAAAAATTCAGCAGCACTAATTTGTGCAATTTACAAAAAGATTCCTGCTAAGTACCAGCACTACTACAGAGCTCACCCTTGTATTATCAGACAACCAGGCTGTGTTTTCCAGTCACCTGAGCAGTGAAAAAAACTGAGTAAATACACTTCTGAAGACACAAGTGAAACATGCGTCCAGTAATAAGGTGCCAACTTTAGAATTATTTGAACAATAAAGGACTGTTTGGTTACGTTTAGAAGAGAGTCAGTAGTTTGTAAATCAGAAGCCCAGCACTGACTGACAGTCATTGTTTCCGTGAAGGTTAAGATCTCCTCCTTTTGCCCTATGTTTATATACTGGCTCTTGACTCTCCACTAAGGCAAGTTACTGGCATCATCAATATGGTCTCATTGGGGTAGGCTAACAACAGAAAACCTGCAACAGTCAAATGCTATAGGATGATGTACTGAATGAACTGAGAGTGTTATGCACTACACTCCACAGAGCATCACTAAGTACCACCAACAGTAGCAAGCGCAATTTATTTTGGGAATACAACAATCTTTGTAACTTAAGTTTTACCATCATAATGCTGTGTACCAACATTTATTTCTCACACAAGTCAAAAAATTGGAGGATTGCACTTGTCCTTCAAAAGTTTTTGTAAAGACTTGTTACTGGACAACTGTATGGTACTAGTTCCTTGAGCTGAATTGAAGAACTTTCAAAAAACAATTTCATGTCATTAAGTCTTAACATGTGGGTAATAATTTATTTCAAAGTGCTATTTAAGCACTAAATATTCTTTCCTTAAGTGAAGCAGCAACCTCTAAAAATACAAATGTTTTACCCCTCACACCTATTAACAGGCCTAAACAAAATTCTTCAAAAAAAAAAAAAAAAAGGGGCCCCCAAACTACTTGGAGGACAAGCTTTTTAAAAAAGAATCAATGGGATCCTCTCTCTCGCTCTTGCGCACACATTTGTCCCCAACACAATAAGGGATGTACTAAAATTTCTTCTAACTGCCTTCCCTTATAAACTACTGGGCCAGTAGACATCTCCAAGTCCCTCCCCAACTTCTACTCAGGAGGTTTTCCCCAGTTCCTTGGAATTCCCCATCCCTATTCATTCTCTAGGATCTTCATCACATCCCCCTCTTCCTGTTATACATTCCTCTTCCCTTATGGATTCATTCTAGACATCAACCCACTGTCTGTATTCAGAGAGAACCAGCAACCCCCTCTCAGTATTTCCTGCTCCCCATATGCAGAATGAATGGATCTCTGACCTCTCTATCATCTTCTCAGGCCATCTCTCCTCTAAAGGAGCCCCAATTGCCTTGTTAACTCCTAATTATCCATGCAGAATGTCTTGTTTTCCCCACCTTCCTGTTCACATATTTGTTCCTTGAAGTTTGGCTTCTAGCAACCAAAAGACAATATTTTAATTCTAGATGCGTTCAGGAAGCCTTTCCTGCCTCATTTATTCCCAGCCCTTTCATAAACAATGCTATAAATACCCACATAATCTTTCATAAAAAAATGTAATAGTTCACATGCCGTTTTAGTACATCAGGGTTTTGCCTCATTTAAAATAACTTCAATACAATAAAACCTGGAAGAAATGGCAGGTGAACACTATTTTTGTTTATATTAAGGGTATGTACTGACACCGAGGAGATACCTGTGAGGGTGAAACTGAAGCAGAAGTGAAGTGACTTGCCCAAGATCTGACAGTAAGACCAAAAGAACTGGATAAGAATGCTAGGGTTCCTAACTCCCAATCTGTTTTCATTCTTTTATCAAGCACTTTATTATTTTATTTTTAACAAGGCAAAATTCCTCCAACTTCTCCCTTCCTTTTTTATAACAGGGGGATCAGTCCATGCATTCATGAGCCATTTAAACACTTCATGCTGTTGTCCATCAACAATTGGGGCACTGTGCTAAACCAAACCAACTCCTGTATGCAATCATCATTTAAAACATCCCATCCTAGTTTTCTGCAAAAGCACACACGCAGAAGTGTATATACAGAAGACCATTCATAGTTTATCATGTGACAATTGCCTATCTCCCAAACTGAACTGACACCATATTTGTCTCATCTGCTTAAGATGAGCTTTCATTTTAGAAGAGGATATAGGGAGGCAGGAGTAAGCTGCTCCAGTACTCGCAGAGTCCTGGGCTCTGGGCCAATAGGAACCCTGCTGACTAGATCCATACCAGGCCAGAATGGTGGTAGAGTGGCAGAAGATGCACCAGCATCTGCTCAAGACACCACCTTCCTTCCTCTGTTATTTCCCCCCCATTAAAACAAGGAACTTTGAGAGACTCCTGATAGACTCACTTTGTATTAATTTCTTCATGACTAACTCCCCCCTCTTTCATTGATGGGGGAAGAGGTGCTAAGGGTGACAGTGGAAATTGGAAAGTAGGTTATTGTTAACTCCAATGATGAAGAGTGGGTCATGGACAGATTGCAAGAAGGGGATCATTTATTATGTCTGGAAACTAGAGACATAGCAACACTACACCATTATGATTTTACTTGCACTGTACATATTTCTCATTTCACACACCTGCATATTGTTTTTACTCTATTTACACTGGTCCGGCAGAACATGTGTGCGCTTGCTAGGCATCACAAACCGAATACAGAGCAAATACTTTAAAACTCTAAACTTCAGCATTTTATTCCAATGTACTTTGAACAGACTACGTCTAATTTTCAGCAAATCATTCCTATGCCAAAAAACCAAAACTCCCAGTTTCGGCCTCACACTATAAAAATTTATAAAGACTGTTTCAAATAATTGGTTACATTTTCCCTCCTCCAGTCTACCATTCCTAAACTCCTATCTTTAACCATTCTAGTTTATACCAGCAAGTTCTGTACTTTGGTTATACTAGCAAAGATATCCAGAGATCATAAAAAGGTAATTCACAGAAACTTAACTGAGGCAGAACAAATACGGGAAGAGCCATTTCATCGAATCAAACTGGAAGAGAAAGATCAGTGTTTTTTTGGAAGGCTGATGAAATAAGAACTAAGTGTAAGCAAAGGTTACTTTTGCTATTTTAAATAAATACTGTAAAAAATACTTACAGTTCGTCTCGTTGCCTCTGTGAAAGCACCATGGTGGCTGTGATGTCAGGCTAACGTGATTCAGCTGTGGCTGCCTCCGCAAGATTAAAAAAAATCTTGTGAATCCTGGATCCAAAATTTAGTCTGCCACAGAGCAGCTTCAACCAAAAGGAAAAATGTTTCTCCACACGTGAAATCCAATAGGAAATCTGGAGGCATTCAACAGGGAAGATTCATTCCATCTAGAAGGGGAAAAAATACATTTTCCTTTTCAAAATGTTTATGAAGCCATTTTAAGACATTTTGAAGTCACATAAACATCTACATACCCAGGTTGGAATAGTGAAAATGAACAAGTGTGCACGCAAATTACTGCATTCTTCCCACATTAATTTTTCTGACTTGCACCCTTGCAAGTTTTCTTCACCTCTCAGGAGAGGGGTCTGGATAGGCTACAGCTGTCTCCTTCAATCTTTAGTTGCTTTCCTCACAGCAGTCTCCATAACTCTAATGATCTACATCTCCATACCACATTGTGAAGTGAAGATTTCCCAATTATTTTAAGATCAGAGGGGTAGCCGTGTTAGTCTGGATCTGTAAAAAGCAACAAAGAGCCCTGTGGCACCTTACAGACTAACAAGCATTGGAGCATAAGCTTTCGTGGGTAGATACCCACTTTGTCAGACACGTGTCTGTTAGTCTATAACAAGGTTTCTCAAACAGGGGTCGCCGCTTGTGTAAGGAAAGCCCCTGGCAGGCCGAGCCATTGTGTTTACCTGCCCCGTCCACAGGTCCGGCCGATCGCAACTCCCATTGGCCCGGAGCAGTGATCCGCGGCTAGTGGGAGTCGCGATCGGCCGACCTGCGGACGGGGCAGGTAAACACACCGGCCTGGCCCGGCCCGGCCCACCAGGGGCTTTCCCTACACAAGCAGCGACCCCTGTTTGAGAAACTCTGGTCTATAAGGAGCCACAGGACTCTGTCCCAATTATTTTAGTCCATTTCAGTTTGCAACACCCAGCACCGAGCGCTAATGATCTGAACCATCTTGGTACTGCTACTTTCTCCCAAATTCAAGGATTTTGGCAATGTGCCTCCGAATTAAAGCTACAAAGCTATTGAGTGTACTCAAGCATTTAGGCCAAAGCCTACAACATGAAAAAGCAGTACTAATATGAAATTTTAAGTCTGTCACCACACCATCCAAAAAAGTTCACTAGAATTTCCACTGTAACGTGGACTAATCATCTGCTAAACATACCTTTAAAAAAGTATTAGTATTAAGTCTTCATCCAGACATTAAGTTTTAAAATAGATTTTTAAAATCTGACCAGGTAGTATGATTCTTGGTGCTCTGGGTTACCTTAATTAAAGCTTGTTACTTTAACTGTACTGAGCTGAATCTTGCAAACAGTAACCAGTCACTTATGACAGAATTTTCAAATTCATTCTCAAAATTATCTTCAAAATCTAAATCTTTACATTGGTAGGATGAGTCACGGCATAAGTTTTGCTTTTCACCACTTAACTGTATTCTATGCAGTACTGGAATTTTAATATCCTTAGTGTGCAGACTACTTTTACTGGATGGTTGTGATCAGATTTGGACCAGGAGCTGTCATTTGAATCACTTTAACACAGCTTCCCCTGCAGTTCCAGTGATCTTCCATGCTCTAGGTTCTGTTGTGCAAACAATATCATTATGAGCAAGCCAGGATCCTATTTTTTGCATGCACTTGACAAGTGTCTCTGTACTACACCATTTACTCAGTCCGCTGAAGAACAAAGCAGACTGACCAAACGAGTGAATTTTAGAAATAGAGTAAAATGTGCAAATAAAAAAGTGTTATAGTATGTGTGCGCTCAGTTTACCTTCCATTTGGAATACTTATTTTTTAACAACAGTTAAATCCAGAATTTTGGTAAGAAGCCTATTCAAAGCAGATAGTGTTCTTTTATACACTAAAGTCAATGCTTTCGTACACATACTTTAGTCCACATCCTCAAAAGCTAGATTTAGGAATAGTGTTTTAAAAAATACTCAGCTGTTATATGCTTAACACCACGTGGCTATCCACTGTGGACATGGGGAAGATATGCTCTGAAGATAAGTCTAGGCTATAAGTTATTTGTATTATGGTAGAGCCTAGGTGCTCTGCTCTCGGCTCCTCTGTACTAGGCATTGTACACAAAGTATTAACTATCCCTGCCCCAAAAAGCTTACAATCTCAATGAGATTGACAACTTAGTTTGCTTGACCCCATCCACAATACCAGTCAAACAGTGTTTTTCATGAACTAACTGAAACAGTGCTGTAGGAGCTGACAGTATGGATTCCAGGTCACCAGCAAGAGGCAGCAAAGATGACCACCTCTTCACTCAGCCTTGCGCTTATGCCTTGCTTCATGATATGGGTCGTTACAAGGAGGAGAGATAAAAATTGTTCTCCTTAACCTCTAAGGATAGGACAAGAAGCAATGGGCTTAAATTGCAGCAAGGGCGGTTTAGGTTGGACATTAGGAGAAATTTCCTAACTGTCACAGTGGTTAAGCACTGGAATAAATTGCCAAGGCAGGTTGTGGCATCTCCATCATTGGGGATTTTTAAGAGCAAGTTGGACACATCTGTCAGGGATAGTCTAGATCAGCGGTAGGCAACCTCTGGCACGCGTGCCGAAGGTGGCACGCGAGCTGATTTTCAGTGGCACTCACACTGCCTGGGTCCTGGCCACCGTCCACTCTGCATTCTACTTTAATTTTAAATGAAGCTTCTTAAAAATTTAAAAACCTTATTTAACTTTATACATACAACAGTTTAATTATATATTATAGACTTATAGAGAAAGACCTTCTAAAAACATTAAAATGTATTACTGGCACACGAAACCTTAAATTAGAGTGAATAAATGAAGACTCGGCATATCACTTCTGAAAGGTTGCCAACCCCTGGTCTAGATAATACTTAATCCTGCCTTGAATGCAGGGGACTGGACTAGATGACCTCTCAAGGTCCCTTCCAGTTCTAGGATTCTATGCAGTTACAATGTAGCGCTTGAAGATTGACCTTTTGCAGTACAGGGAAGAAATGGTATTCAAGTTAAGGGGGGAGAGAAGGAGGGAAGAGAGAATATGTAATACAAAACCATTGTCCCTTGAATTGATTAGAAAAGATGCCCTCTAGTGGGCAATGCTGCCAGACCTCTGGGCATTCCAAACCACCACTTAGCCTTGCAATGGCTCTATGGGTTTAAGAATAAAGGTCTAGAGACTTATCTGGTTTATAGCACTCTAGTTGAAAACTGCAAAACAAAGTATTCTAAATACAAATACAAGCATTGTTCACAATGAAAGAATCCTCTTGTTTCTGAAATACACTTGTCCTATAGATAAGAGTATGAATAAAGGCAGACAGAAATATTACTGACAAGCTGATGATACACCCATTCAACCAGCTACAGAAATCAGGCTTCACAGCTGGCTGCCAAGAAGTTTGACCACCTAAACTTCAAAGAATTGGATACCAACAGTGTCTGGACCATTAAACTTTAGATACTAGATCATATATTAAGAAAATATGAACGTCTAACACTCAACCTAGCAAAAATATTAAGGCTCTCTCATGCAGACTTATTTAAATTCAGCATTCCAGATACATGAAGAGTCTATACTACAAAAAGGTTTTCTCCATCTACACCTACAATTTTAATTTAATCCCTAGATTCTGGATTAATATAAATAAAATGCAATAAGTAGTCCCTATATTCATAACAGGTATTTCAGTATACTGCACAAATACCACTAACTCAAACAATAAAGTCATGACCCAATATTTTGTCAGACAATTTTACATCCAGGAACTACAGGCCTGTTTTTCTATCACACTAGTTGATACGATTCACTGTTTGGAGAGGAAGCGGTTAGCAGGCCATGATTCTCGATTTTTCAAAAGGGAACTGCACAGCGAAGAAGAAGGGTGTCCTTCAAAGTTCGCATTTGATTTGCTTGTAACACTCAGTAACAGCAAGTCAAAAAAATGTAAATGGAAAGCAAACAAATTGGAGCTAGTGCCATTAATACCAAAACTAAAGAATTAGATTAGATTACTTTTAAACAAAAATCTAGTGAAATATACTATATACACACACATACTTTTTTTACTGAAATAGTGACAATTATGAAATTTACTATTTTAAGAAGCTTCTTTTGATGCAGTTCTACCATACATGTTTAATGTAATATCAAAGATGTGTGCAGGAGGAAAAGAGGAGAGGCAGTGTTATCAGAGTTACAAAAAAATCA
Source organism: Chelonoidis abingdonii (assembly GCF_003597395.2). Lineage (NCBI taxonomy): Eukaryota > Metazoa > Chordata > Testudines > Testudinidae > Chelonoidis > Chelonoidis abingdonii. Next base: position 14,518,153 of record NC_133788.1, read on the forward strand.
CACACCTCCCACCAGTGTGTTGTGGTAAGAGCTATGGAATGATGGGCAATTCCCAAAGTTCTGGTTCATTTCTTACCATTTTCTATGCTGCTTTGCAAAAGTCAATCATACAGTGATGACGTGATCATTCTGCCCATGTCATGGACTCCAAATGCCTTATGCAACTCTAGACCAACTAGCTGACTTAATTTAGGTCCTCTTTATACTAAAAGAGATAGTGTCTAGATTTACCTGGGCAAGACCATGGATTTGAATCCAGTTGCAAAACCTTGTATTTCTACAAAGGCTGGGCCAAATCACATAGACAGGACTTTAGATCAGTAGGCTGTCTGGCCAAAATGGTCCTGTGGGGTGCACATACATCCTGAAAAATTCATAAAGAGATTCTGTTTCTAAACTGGAAGTTACTTCACATATACAGAACGAGCACTACTCACATATCTAAGAACACTAATCATGGTAACAGCTTTGAAACCTACCAGTACTTCCACTGAATATATTCATTTACATATAGATCTTGAACTATCATACCAAATTTTCATGTAGTTTGGAAATAAATTATGTTTCATCTCTGAAAACACTGGTCTACAATTTTTGAGAAGTCGTCCACTTCAGAGATAAAATGTGTTATTTATTATGTATTTTGATGTGCTGAATTCAAATATGACAATTAAAACAACTGATTGGCTACTGTTTCTAAGATATTTAAGTTTTTACATTTTATGTCTATGTATATTGTGTAGATAGTAGAGTTTTAATCATAAATTGTAAACCTAGGTCTTTTCATGTGTTTATGGTTGCTTTACATGATAATATTTCACCTGTCCTGTTTATGTAACACTTTAAAAATCAGCAAAAGGGTTATATAAATAAAATTTATTATGAAACAAAAGGCAAAAAACTATTATGTACATAGTTTAGTCCTATTCAGTGTCTACTCGGCGCTTCTTGGCTTGTCTCTTGTATTCATTAAATGGAGCATCTCTTGTCACTGTCCAGCAATAGTCTGCAAGCATTGATGGGCTCCATTTGCCCTGATAGCGTTTCTCCATTGTTGCAATGTCCTGGTGAAATCGCTCGCCGTGCTCGTCGCTCACTGCTCCGCAGTTCGGTGGAAAAAAATCTAGATGAGAGTGCAAAAAATGTATCTTTAGTGACATGTTGCAACCAAGGCTTTTGTATGCCTTGAGGAGGTTTTCCACCAACAACCTGTAGTTGTCTGCCTTGTTGTTTCCGAGAAAATTTATTGCCACTAACTGGAAGGCTTTCCATGCCGTCTTTCCCTTGCCACGCAGTGCATGGTCAAATGCATCATCTCGAAGAAGTTCACGAATCTGAGGACCAACAAAGACACCTTCCTTTATCTTAGCTTCACTTAACCTTGGAAATTTTCCACGGAGGTACTTGAAAGCTGCTTGTGTTTTGTCAATGGCCTTGACAAAGTTCTTCATCAGACCCAGCTTGATGTGTAAGGGTGGTAACAAAATCTTCCTTGATTCAACAAGTGGTGGATGCTGAACACTTTTCCTCCCAGGCTCCAATGACTGTCGGAGTGGCCAATCTTTCTTGATGTAGTGGGAATCTCTTGCACGACTATCCCATTCGCAGAGAAAAAAGCAGTACTTTGTGTATCCAGTCTGCAGACCAAGCAAGAGAGCAACAACCTTCAAATCGCCACAAAGCTGCCACTGATGTTGGTCATAGTTTATGCACCTCAAAAGTTGTTTCATGTTGTCATAGGTTTCCTTCATATGGACTGCATGACCAACTGGAATTGATGGCAAAACATTGCCATTATGCAGCAAAACAGCTTTAAGACTCGTCTTCGATGAATCAATGAACAGTCTCCACTCATCTGGATCGTGAACGATGTTGAGGGCTGCCATCACACCATCGATGTTGTTGCAGGCTACAAGATCACCTTCCATGAAGAAGAATGGGACAAGATCCTTTTGACGGTCACGGAACATGGAAACCCTATCACCACCTGCCAGGAGATTCCACTGCTGTAGTCTGGAGCCCAACAGCTAGACTAGAACCAATCAACAATTTTAAGCATCATTTTCGTTCTCAGTGACCCAGAATTAGTAAAGTTTGACTACATTTATTTCAGAAGCATTTTGGCTGTAGAGCAGTGAAATTAGTAAAAAACTGAATGAAGAGTCAAATGAAACACACTTCATATGATCAAAAACTAACTAGAACAAGGAGCTTGAGTTTCTGAAATGCTGATTCCTTCTCTCTCAAACGGAGAATGTGAGCTATAGGTGCTCTACAACTGTGAAGGCTAAGGGGAAAAGAACAGAGTGGATAAAAATCAATGATGTTTAAAAGAAAAAAATTTGGATTTTTTTTTCCTTACACATTTTATCTAAAAGATAGTTTTAATTAAGATACATTAGAGCTTGAAGATCTCATCATGGAATAGGGATTATAAATTCTAATTCTATAGTATGAGACAATATATTGATGTAATGTTTAAGAAAAAATAGTTTTGTAAATGAATTCCAGTAGTTCATGGATTAGGGACCCAATCTTATAGGGTTCCAGGGGTTTCTGTATAGATTTATTTACTCTATCTACCCAATGGGACTCGGTGCTCAGTCTAGAAGATACCATCTGAGATTCTTAGTTTTGCAGTTCTCAAACTGTGGCTTTGTGTCTCCAGAGATAACATACTTGTTAACAGCAAAAATGTTTTTAACTAATTAAATACTTATACAGAGGTGAGAAATAACATACCTCAACCCTATTGTCCCTCTGCAAGTTTGTAGACACAGAGTCAATCCCTCACCTCTCTTTATAAGTGCAAAGTCTCAAAAAGTTCAATGAATAAAAGATTGTTGGGGGCAGAATAGATCTGGACAAGGAGAAGAAGTCTGGAGATAAATGTGAGAAGGGAGGGACAGCCAGTAGAAACAAAAGTGAAACTGTTTGAGCAGCATATTCCAGGAGTCTTAAGGTTTTTCCTGAGTGTCACCCTCATTGATTTGAGATCTACCATACCATTCTCTCACTAGGAGGGAAAACTTATAATGGCAGCAGGCTGTGAGAGAGACCCAGTTTGGGAATATCTTAATGAAGTTCCTCTACCTGTGAGTAAGACAGGCATGTGTGCAAAATGAAAACAGTGCAAAGAAAAACCGGAATGTCTAACTAAATTCAACAATTCATAGGCTTGTTTTGTTAAAATATTATATGTTTGCTGTTGAAGAAAAAAATCCAGAATACATAAAGTTGATTTAGTTAAATAAAACAATTTAAATGTCTGCCTGGTTATGTTCTCCTCCTAGTACAGCATGGCAAGAAAATCCTCCAAATATTAATAATTAACCTGTCGAATTGGAGATAATTCACCTCCAATGACTTCATAAATATCTGCTTCAATTACCTTTGGTAAATGAAATAACCAATCATTCATTTTCTGATACAGCCATAAAACTAATCTGAAAAGTTTTCAAAATAAATCACTTTAAAAATAGTGTGCACCTTCTAAGAATGAAACCTACATCTCTGAGTTATGAATTAAGTTTAGAACAACCAAGAAGAATGCAATTTTACGTAGAAATCCATGATTAAATCGAGTCTTCTTGACTAGTAATTTAAGTCAAACTCACCCTGGGGAAGAACCACCACAATAAGGCCTGAAGTTCTATTTCTTCCAATGGTCACATTAATAACATGTGCATCATAGACAGCAGTACAGTTTTCCCCACAGTGACCCATCACTTGCCTTGAAGGGACCATCTACAGGGGAAACAGTCTGATCTCCATCCCTAGTGTACAAAGCTGGCAAGGAAGATTACGATGGTGGTTTCTGTTATGTGACAACAGTCCACTAAGAACCAGATCTCATTAGATAACAACTGTTTTCAGTCACTATAGACAGGCTAGATCTGAACTGTGACCTAGAAGTGGAAAGCTATTATTAACCAATCAGAATTATCAGTTTCTGTCAACTCCACTGCTTTAACTGTTTGTATGCATGTCTTGGTGAAGGTTTACAGTAAATTACATTAGTTCTCCTTGATTTGTCTTCTGATTCACACAGTCTGATTCCTTTCAGGAAATGGCTAGTTTTGTTCTGTCTGAGATTATGTCTTATTTAGATGGACTGAACTGAGCTAAGACTCAAATATCTTCATATTAAATAGTATTCAGCTGAGTGGCATTTATACCAAGTTGTTTAATTTTAAGTAAGATGTGCAAAAATCTGTCTCAGTTGTGAAAGTCAATTTCAAAGAGATTACACTACACAAGTAATATGGTAATGTTCCAGCCACAAGTTACAGTCAATGTCATCATTAACGAGTCAAACTGGAGACACTCAGCGCTGCGGTGTGCTTAACAGTAAGGTGCTACTGATATAATGCAGGAGGCCAGAGTAAGGTCATAGGTTGCTTCCACCAAAAAAAGTTTCACAGCTGACCGGGGGTAAAAGTGTGTTTAACGATATAATTCACTCCAACAGGTTTTACACATTCATCTTATGAATAATTGCCTACTTTATCTGTTTGGACATCTGCCACGACTTAAGAATCCAGAACTCTGTTTTAATAACTCAGTCTAGGCAAATGGAAGTATCAATAAGCCGAAAATCCTCTTCTCACTGGGAACAGGATACTGTCAGAGCCCAATAATCATACTTAGTGTCCAAGACACTGGTACTTCTATGCCCATTTTATCTATACCAAATAGCATCATGATGCTAATGCTTTTCCAACAGTTTCAGATTTTTCAGTAATCTGATCACCCAACCCAGATACCTAAAATCCCGAGTGCATTAGAACAAAATTTCTGTCAGCAGGGCTAGTGCAAACTGGCTTTTTCACCGTGGTACCGCCTGAAAGAGCCACTAAGTCCTCAGATCTCTGAGGTGGGCCTTTGCTAGTAGATTCTGAGGTTCTTTATGTAAAGAAACTGGAGCCAATGCCAGTTTACATATGTAAATACCAGATATATACAAACAGTGAAACCACATATGCAAGAGATAAAGCTTAATTTACTGAGTAGTAAGGTAAGTTCCTGGCAGAAAAGTGGTTTTGACTTCCTCTTATTTCTTTTTTTAGGCATTACTACAGAAATTGCAGCTATTAAGTACTATGCTGTGCAAACAGTGCCATTTCTCGCAAATGAATGAAGGTTCTATCAAATTTGACATTCAAACAGCTGAGAAAACTCAAACAAGGCTAAACATTAAGAACATAAGAATGGCCATACTAGGTCAGACCAAAGGTCCATCTAGCCCAGTATCCTGTCTTCTGACAGGATGGCCAATGGCCAATGACAGGTGCTCCAGAGGGAAACAACAGAATAGGTAATCATCAAGTGATCCATGCCCTGTCGCTCATTCCCAGCTTCTGACAAACAGAGGCTAGGGACACCATCCATGTCCATCCTGGCTAATAGCTAATTCTTCCCACTTCACTAAAGGGCTGCAAGCACCTTATGAAAATTGAATTATGTTCCTCTTCCCTCATTACTAAGATCATGCTCACGAACAGGATCTTATAAAATTCACCTGTTTATTCCTTATCTGAATACAAGCCTGTTACTGTCAACAGCTTAGTCAGATAATATCTTGCAAACAGAAGATTAAACTGCAATAGACTAAGGAGAAGATTCTTTTTCATGCAAATGTATGTTTTTCTTCATTTCCGATAAAGAAGAAAATATTAAGCAGGATTTTTTCTAAATAAATAGAGTTATCTACTGAGTATTAGTAGCCATTTAAATACTAAAACTGAAACAGCCCGAGCCACTCATGGAGCTGTCTATACTATAGAATATTTTAGTTTCAAACCTGATTAAAGAAATGGCTGACTACATAATGATGTCCACTTGCAAAACTTGTTTACTCCTATCCGTGTGGAACCCAACTGACGAACTGAGCAATATTATGAGGTTACACATACTTCCAGTAGTTCTTCACTGCTTAGATAAGACCATTTAACTGTGTGTGTAATTATGTTAACAAGTTCTACCTCCCAGGTCTTGTGCATTTCAATACAGCATAGATGTGAAACAAATTCACAGTCCTTTTCTTTACTTCTGGTACGAGCAGCTGAAGCAGTGGGATAGCTGCCCAGAATTTTCCCGAATATACATATATGAATGGCTGTAAGCATATGAGCAGGTCAGCATGGTCACACACTGCTGGCATGGCTTAAAACAGATGCTTTTCCTCTGGAAATAGCATACCACAAACCAGTCAAAACTAACGATTTATTGTAATAGTATATCACCAAGAGGTCAACTGTGTAGCTAATTAAGGCCTTGTCTACACTGCCACTTTACAGCACTACAACTTACTCGCGCAGGGGTTTCAGCTACTCCCCTCATGGGGTGTCTTTCTTTTAAAGCACGGGAGAGATCTCCCAGCGCTGGTGCTGTGACTACGCAGCCACTTTAGCGCTTTAACATTGCTAGTGAAGATATACCCTGGGGTACTCACTTTTCACTATTAAGTCTGAGCACTACCATTGGTTCAGCAGGATGCTAGCTGTAGAATTCCATGCTATTTTGGAGACAGGAATAAGTTAGTTTTGCAGAATATCCTCAACTCAGTTTATAAGAAAGCTTCATGCCTCTACACACCAGCATGAGGTGGACTGTACTCCCTTTACAAATGGTTAGTCCTTGGCTCAGTTTAAACAACAAGTCAAAGGTCACATAGCAAGTCAATTGCAGGCCTAGAACCCAGTATTTTCAATTCATGGACTAATTTAAGACTACACTGCCTGCAATGATTTTTTTTATTGTTATTATTATTCTTCAGCTAAAAAACAAATTGCTGGTCAGACAGTTTATTATAAGCAGTCTTATTTTCCCACCAGCTAAAAAACAAAGGTGTTCTTTTCCAGTGCATCTCCCAGAGCACAAACAGCTTTTAACAGCTTTGCTCTTGCTTTCGCCCAAATGTTTAAAATTAAGATTAGAAGCAAATAAATCATCATGCCAATATCACTACTGTATCAAGTGAAGTTAGGTGCCCTTTTGTTGACTAAAAAAATAGTTTAACTATTTTCCCTCTTGGTCTATTTGCAACAAAAGGTAAAGCAAGGTAGTCATTTAAAATGACTTTACTTTGGGGCCATAACATTTTTGGGTAGCCATCTGCTAGTATCTTGCCTACGAATAGACAGTTCCGTATCAGCAAAGCTAAATCAGACAACTTCACAGGCAGACAAACCTTTAAGCTTGTCATCTTACAAGACAAAGATGTAAGCAAAACAAAGATGTCAGGTTTGAAAACACACCAGGAAGAATATTAATGGACCATGTGGTATGGAGTTTCTCTTTTTTGCTAAAGTCGTTAATACAGACAACTCAGTACTGTGAGACACTAAATCCCTTCAGGTTTTTAGGAGAAATCCTTTAACAGATCCAAGATAGAGTTACTACTTTCTAGAAAAATATGTAGCTAAATTTTCTTGTCTGAAGACTAAGGTACAGAGGTTGCCATGTTCAGATATTATAAGTTAAATTCCTGTAAACCTGTTCCACAACAGAGGAAGTCTGGCTTTGAGATAAATATAATTAACCTACAAAAGGCAGGAACTACTGGAACTTATTTCTTTGTATCTAGTGATAACCAATGTTTTAAGAGTTTTACACTTTAGCCTGTATTTTCAATTTTTACAGCTAAATATTACCCATTCCTTAATTTCTTCTGGGTAAGAAGTTGGATTGCTAAAATCAGGGTTTAGGGTATACTGACTACTGAACCAAGATTCAAGTTACAGGAAAAATAGTTTCTCTTTAAAAAAAGAAAAATCCACAACATCTGTATCAGCTCAGAGCACTAACAGTTCACCAAAAAAAAAAAAAAAAAAAATGTTCTACTACTCAAACTACTTTGGTGTGGACTACCACAGAACACACGTACCAAAGGCAGCAGAGAATGCAGTCACATACTATCCATCTGGCCATCTGACACAATGTAAAGCAAATATCCTGATGGATGGTATGTGACTGCATTCTCTGCTGCACAGAGCCACAGGTATTTTCCATCTCCTTGACCAAATAGGACTGGTCTCATCCCAGTGTTTTAACAGATGTTGCTAGAGATGATCCTAGAATGATGGGGGGGTTGGTTATGTTTAGGCTTTTGGGGTTTTTTTTTGGGGGGGGGTGTTTTGTAAATTGCAGGAATATGATTTTTGGTGTTAGCTGGAAAATCCTATGAACAATTTTCCTACAGAGATGATCTAGAATACTGTACCTGTTGATCAATTTAAGAGTTAATGGATCAGACAAGCCTCCTAAAAAAAGGACCAACTGAAAGACACTTTACCCTAAAACAGCAGGAGACATTCCTTCCCTCGCTCCAAAATGAGATATTGTTTGTTTCTCCTATTGTCTGTCCTTAACCACCGTACCACTTTCTCAGTTTAAGATGGTAATTCTGTGAAACAAACAGATGTACTTCAAGAATAGATTTTAATTTTCAGATATCAAATGGTTAGCAATAACTGATATGACTCCCACAGACTAACAGGGCACAGATGCAATAGCATGAAGCCTCTCTACTTCTTACACCATGAAACTGAATGGAAACCAAAGAATAAAATATGACAAACTTGCTCTTAACTAACTGCATCCCTGCCAATATGCCTTGCTCTGAAGATATGTTCAATCTTCTGAAGGAAGAGATCTCCAGTAAGAAGGGAAACTTCAAGGACAAAAACTTCTCCAAACACTCCTAGAGCAGCTCAACTAGAAGGCCCATCAGGACAATGAGACTGAGGCCATGTCTACACTATCGGGACTGTAGCTATGATGCCCTAGCTATGCCAGCATAATCTATAGTACAGATGCAACCCAAAGCAACGGAACGGGCATTTCAGTCTCTGTAGGAACCAATGCCCCAAGTGATGGCAGCTAGGTTGAAAGATGCATTCTTCCATCAAGCTAGCTGCATCTACACCAGGGGTTAGATTGCCATAGGTACATCGACCTATATTTTAAGCATAGGCTAGACCTGAGTGAGAAAGAACAGGCGGCACACAATTTAGATATCATCCTGCTTGCTGCCCTGAGAAGGATATCTTCAACATGAGATTCCTCTGACATATCTACTCTTCATATTACCAGAGGGTGCATCTTACATCAAAAACTTTAAAGACTTGTCCAAACATTTCTGCTAAAAAGATAAATAATGAACACAACAGTGTCAGCCCTCTACAAATACAGGCTTAAGGAGTGGGAAACATGCTGAAGTATAACTTTTCAAAAGCAGTGTCAAGAAACAGACAAGTGAGGTTCTCATTACAGCAAACTCAGGGTGTATTTAGACAGGCTAAATATGGAGGATAGTCAACCAGGCTGAGGAAAGGTGGAGACCTGTTAGATCCTTTCCTGTAGGGAACAGGAGGAAGCAGAATGGCCCTGGAGCCTCTTGTTCTTTTTCTAGGAGATGATGGGAAGGAAGAGTTCTTTTCCAATGGGAAGTAGGCAAGAAGAGAAAGAATAATACAGGTACTCCTTCTCCTTTAAGAGAAGGGGAGGCAGGAGCATGAAGCCCCTGTTTTTCCAACAGAGAAAAAAAACAGCAGCAGAGCAGCATATGTTGAGAAGGAGTTATTGGGTGGCAAAGGGCCTCTTGTGTATCTTGGAGCCATGCAACAGGCAGGGAGCAGGGCAGATCCCAAGTTTATATTACAGAGAGAAGAGCCAAGAATCCATTTAATAGGGAAACAAGAACAGAGGCCTCACTAATTAATGGGGAACTATGAGAACCCTCAATTACTATATTTGGGGCAGAAGCCCATAATTTATTGAAGACAAGACAGAGAGCCCAACTTAAATTAACTGAGTATGCCCAGTATCTTCCACTCCAGCTTAAGCCCCTAAGTATGCTACAACTTAAATTTGTAATTAGCTCCTAGCACAACTGGATCCAAGCATAGGTTATGTACAAATACCACACAAAGGCTGTTACTACCTGTGACAGTTAACAGCATTTCATTCCTGCTAGCTGGTTGCCTTCCTGTAACCAGTTCAACACTTTCCTACAGCATGGACAGGATCCTATAACCATGTATGCATAACCAATTTAACTGGCCTTCCTTCTTCACAACAGCCTACGTACTGTGACACTCCAGAGCACATACCATACGTATCAGCAATACAATTCTGTGTGCATGTCCTGCTTGTAATACTTTTCCTGGCTAAGGCTGCCTAGATTTTCCTAAAATGCATTGCTACAAACAGCAAGTGCTGACACACATGCACAGTTGAGATAACAAACTATATTACTTATAACCAATTAAGGTGACGAAACTGGATATAAAAATGACAGTAAAAAGCTGTAATGAAGACAAGGCCAAAGTGCACGTGTAGTGTAATAAGCAGACATTTTTGGAGTGTCATGGGGAAGTATCCCACTGCAAAAAAGACATTATATATGAATTACATTAGCATTCTTTTACAATTATAAAAAAACCCTCAATCTTACCAGCTTCTCCTACAGTGGCAAACACCTACTAGTCAAAAGAAAAAGCTCAGTGGTTCAAAGTCGTTATAAAAGGAGGAGTCCCCATCAACACTGAGGAAGTCCCCAACAGCACTATGGTAGAAGCCAGTGACATCTGCTAGAACTCTATTCCAAGATCCAGGTAACGGGTGACATCTTCGACATCCTGACAAACAAGAAGTCCCCTAATCATTTCATCTTCTGGAAGCGGCAGCTTACTGTCTGCTATGAGAAGCCAACTCCCATTCCTCTATCACTCTTCCTATCTCTTTGTAAACCCCAAAACAGCATTTTTGATCACTCTCTCTTGTGAGCCTTCCAATAATCCTAGGTATCCTAGATTTCCGGCCATAGTTAAACTAACAAGTCTGATCAACTTCACTGCAGCCCACAGTGTTATGAAGGAAGAAGTGAAACGGAAAATTAAGAGCCCCTGACACTGACCTGAGTCATCTTAATTTTACTCTACAGATGCTTGAGAAATCTAAAAGCAAATGCTAATTGATGGATCTATCCACAAAGTCTGGAGAACACTATTAACATCTGTTTATATTCAGCATACTCTTTGCAATCACAGGGCTAAGGTTTTGGGGGAGGTTTTCTCTTTGTTTCTTTTAAAGAAGAGTTCTGCAGAAACTGATGGCTTAGGCTCCCCAAGCAAGTTTCCCCCACTCAGATTTGGCTGGTGGTTTTATGAGTTCTCTGCTGTGATAACTGACATTAACAGACTCTCTTTTTGGTCTTAAAGTAAGCTTTTCTGTACATTTACAAGTATGTATGATCTAGAGTTTATTAGACCCCAGTCATTCATAACTTTGGTAATTTAAAGGCGATGGTAACGCAGTCCACTAAAACATCTTTGCTCAGTCACTTTCTTTTAAAGCCTTTATTAAAACCTTTAACATACTACTACTTTAAAGCTAAGATAAATGAAGTTCTGAAATGATTTTGTACTTATGTGTTTTTAAATAAAAAGTTTCTCAGTTTTCAATACAATGGAAAGAAGTTATCCAATACTTCTTACTGTTTTGCTGTACAACTTAAAGTCTGAAGGCAACAACTGTAAATGGCATCAGTAATGTTTCACTTTTAAAAACAGGCCCTGAATTAAGCTCAAGAATATTCCATGAAGTTACAGGTTTAGCTGTGAAGGAACACAGTTATAGCCTTAAAATAAAAAGTATTCAAATCCAGATTTTAAAGTTAATTTGTCCTAAAATATTTAAGAAAAAATATACAGTTCTCAAAATTTCTGTTTCATCTCAATTATTAGTCTAACACAAGTTACACATTTGAAGAATACAATAGTTTCCAAAACATTCAACTGCAGTTCTCAATGTAGTGGCATACAAGCTGAAGGGCTAATCCCCATTTAATATTCATAGACCATATATAAACCTGGCCTAGGGGATTAATTTGTTGCTAGATCTATCATGCCACCTTATCTTCTTGCAATACTTTAACATTAAAAATCAGAGGGTGGTGAAGAGGTAAAACTAAAATCGACAAGGGATTTCAGTAGTCAAAACCCAGGGTTACTTTAAAGAGCAAAGAGTTGTCCATTGTGTACAAAAAAAACCACACACACAAACCAACCCATGTACCAGACAATCCATATCTGCCCTGGAAACTGAGGGACCAGCAACTAGCAGTAGATAGGAAATTTTAGTCCCAAGCTCTTCAGTTAGAAGGGTTTTTTTCAGAAACAGGGTTATACAAATCTGTGTAACATTATGAAGAACATAGTATGGGTAGAAGAGTTACACTGAAGAATCAAAAAAAAATTATAGACATGGGGATTGGTTAAATGTAGTTTTGAGTTTAAATTGTAACTAGCAACCAATTTAGGATCCAATGACCAGTGTAATTATGCAAGACTGAGTTGTCTTTCAAAATTAAAAAAAGACAGATGAATATATCACAGGGACATAATTTAAGTCATTTCTGTTTGAAGACTTATTTACAAGCACACTTAAGGCTAGAAGAATTTTCTAATATTTTTGTTTTTTCTGTTTATATATTTGACAGAGTTATCTGTCTAGTTAGCCTTCTCTCTTCACACAAAGTTTTCAAATTCACCAAGAGGAAAGTGACTTAAAAAAATGGTGTTAAGCCACAAGCACTGGCAAAGGGATTGAGTAGACGGAACTTGAAATTTATTCAGTAGATATGAGCTAATATGAACTATATACAGCTGCACTGCTGGTGAATTACATATACATATAGGGTACTTGGGCTTAATGTGACTCTTTCAAAATACATTAAGAAAATGGTCATCCCCTGGCAGCTTCAGAGATATAATTCTCAAATGCATTATGGGAGAAGGGTGTTAAAGGCATTTCAGTGGATCTTGTCTCATTTCAATGGCTTCATTTTGTTCTAACATATATGAACAAAAAGCTACTCTGAACCAGTGAACTCTAAGGGTATAACCACAAAATAGATCCAGTCTCTCTAGAATGAACTGGGGTAGGTTGGGGGAGAGAGAAGGGGAATACTATGAATAGAGCACACCATTCAAGGAAGGAGAACGACCAGCTAGCCATGGAACTGGTCCCCCCCCCCCCCAAAAAAAAAAAAAAGTGAATTAACATCCGTATCTCGAAAAGAAATTTAAGACATTTGTCTCCATCTGCTGGGAAGAAACTGGAAGGCAAATTATAAGGGGGATAAAATATAAACCTCCATTTGTTATAATTTATGTCATAAAATAAGCTAGTGAACAAAGCAGTCATCATACTAAGGTTTTATCCATCCTGCAGAAGTGACCATGCCAGGAAATTTGATTAAAATACCATTGACTCTTCAAGTAGAGACAGAAACTGAGCTATATTTTTATAGTATTTCTAAATCATACTACAGCCCTGTAAGTCCATAGTTGTAGTACAGTTGAAGAATATGATTAAGAACATTTTTAGTTCCCTCTCCTCTACTTTACTACATCAGAATCTTGATCGCAGCATTATCTACAAATTAGATGTGACCCAGTACATAAGTCCTACCCTGGAAGATATTTTAGGTTTACTACCTGCTAAGCATGCAGGGATGAAACTAACAGTGCAAAATGGGAACTCACTTATGAGGTGGACTAACCTATGTTGATACACAACTGGTTAAGAAGTTAGAGAAAACACTTATAAATCCTTCCACATTTTTAAAAAAAAAAGTTAAAGAGGTGTCCATACTAACCTCAGATGATTAGGGTGAAATGTAAATCAGACTCACCTTTAAAATATGGTCCAAATGAACAATTTAAACCAAAATATCAATGTAACCTATTACACATAGGGTTTGATAGTAAGAAATACTTAACTGATCAAACAAAAGATACCAGATTTTGTTTTCAGAACATATTTACAAGCCAGTTTATTTAGTAAATAATACAATTTAACATTGCACTTGTGCATGTTTTATTGGCCCAAAAAGAGGAGAAACTGGATGACGTTAGACCAGTGCCACCATTCATACAAGGAATTAAAACTCCCACAACCCCCTCTCACACACTCCAGGTTGGAGATAAACAGTTTTTAGAAAGCAAGCAAGAGCCTACTAAGGTTTTAAAAAATGAAAACATGTTGTACTATTCATTTTGTAAGGTATGTTCGTTGAACAATAAAGAGGCACACAATGTCAAAAATTAAAAACAAAAAACAAAAAAACCTTACAATTCCATAACAGTCTACTTTAGAAAAAGCTGACTGGGAAATTCAGATTTATAACCAACATTCAGGAGCCTCTCAAGTACTATCAAGGCCTTGACACCAATGCAATATTACAAATATATTTGCCTTTTCAGCACCAAGCCTATTATGAAGTTTTGACCATAGCAAACATGCCACGAAAAGGACTTGCTGGTGCAAAAGTGGGTATCAAATTTTGACAAGACTCTGAATTCACTTCTGTATTCCATCATTTTTGTTCCTCAGCTTTCCACCAATTTTGATGGAATAAAGTTTGACAGCTTCCTTCAGAAACAGATTTTCAATCAGAAACCTAGATCTTTAGTTTTAAATACTTGAAAAGGAACAATCTCCTGATTATATTCCACTAAATATATTTCTGCTTCTTCCTGCTCTAGACTCAGTAAATAACCATTTATTATTCATTTTGTTGGACACTGATGGAAAGGAGACAGCTTTTTTGTAGTGTTTTACAGTTCTGCCCACGTGGTTCTCTGTTTATTAGAGCAAGCGAGATTTCTCCAACTGCAACCATAGCATCAGCCTGCAACCTGTCAAGCCCCTCCAATATCTAAAACAATTTTAGGTTTAATGCCTCTCTGTAGAGTCCTTTGTATAAAGCATGTGCTATGTTTTCATCAAACTCCTCCTGGCAATAGTTACAAGTTAAAACTAACATTTCTGATTGTCTTTATATCTGTATCAATCTTTACAAATTCCACTGCGTGTTGCTGGAAAGTTTTCACCTTCCACAATCAGCTCTGAGATTGTTTAAAGTAGTGTCCCTCAACTACTCAGACATTTAAGATGACTGCACTCAAGAATTTCTTGTCTTTTTATACTTAGTTTTTGTTGTCCGATCAAATGGCAAAAGCTTCCTTATCATATTGCATCTTCAGGAGCTTGAACACGTTTCACAGTTTTCTTTTTAAAGAGTTAACAGCATCGACAAACACCCCTTTTCCTCTGTGGAGCCATTACTGGGCCATATCTTATGTTTGGCCAGGCATCTTGTATTGGATTTCTATGTTGATTTTTACACTGCAAGTTTTTCCTCTCTCTTGCAGCATCCAGTAGTGGACCTCTAATTTTAAATTTGTCTGTAGGACTACATCTCAAGTACAGAAATTGTTTCCTTAAATTGACTGTGTATTACACTGACAGTGATGTGACCATGAAAAACACTAATACAATCCTAGGATGCATCAGGTGAGGTATTTCTAATAGAGGCAGAGAAGTGTTGTTACCATTTATACAAGGCACTCATGAGACCTCATCTGGAATACTGTGTGCAATTCTGATCTTCTATGTTTAAGAAAAAGGAATTCAAACTGAAACTGGTTCAGGAATGGTCTACGTGGATTATCAGAGGAATAGAGAACCTACTTTATGAAAGGAAACTTAAGGAGCCTGATTTGTTTAGACTAATAAAATAAAGAAGGAGAGGAGAGGAGATTGCTCCCTATAAAACAGATCAGAGGCAGCAGAGGAATTATTTAAGTTAAAGGCCAATGCTGGCACAAGACCATATGGATATAAACTGGCGATCAACAAGTTTAGGCTTGAAATTAGACAAAGGGTTCTAATCACCAAAGAGGAGAAGTTCTGGAACAGCCTTTTAAGGGTAGTAGGAGCAAGAAACCCAATTTGTTTTAAGACTGAGTTTGATATGTTTAGCATGGGGATGGTATGATGAGATTGCCTACAGCGGCATATGGATCATCTGCAACTGTTATTAGCAAAAATATCTAACAGCTGGAGATGGGACACTAGGCAGGCAGGACTGAGTTACTACAGAGAATTCTTCCAAGGTGTCCAGCTGGTGAATCTTGCCCACATGTTCAGGGTCTGATTGCCATATTTGTATCAGAAAGGAATTTTTCCCCAGGTCTCACTGGCAGAGACTTTGGAGAGTTTTTTGCCTTCCACTGCTGTATCAGGCACAGGTCGCTTGCTGGTTTGAACTAGAGTAAATGGTGGATTCTTTATAACTTAATGTCTTTAAATTAAGATTTGAGAACCTCAGGCTGAGTTACTGAAGTCATGGATCTATTACAGGAGTGGATGGGTGAAGTTCTATGGCTTGCGATGTGCAGGAGGTGAGACGATCATGGATGGTCCCTTCTGGCTTTAAGTCTATGAATCTACATTAGCGTAAAATTAAGTTGCAACTTGATAAAGTTCAATCTGTCATCTTCTGGATCTTTTAAAATGTTCTTTGCCATTCAAAGTGAAGTCATACCCTATTTCCAGCATAAACAAATTTCAGTATGTGAGTGTCTATCTTAATGCATCAGAAACAATAGAAGTCAAAACATGAAAAACCTTAGGCAACACTTCATAGGACCAAACTTTTTTTTTTTTTTTTTTTTTTTTTTTTAAGAGGCTCCCTAAAAACCCTACCAATTGTCCTTTTTTTTTTTTTTTTTTTTTTTTTTTTAAGAAGAGGGACAAACTTGTTTTCCCTCGCTGCTCTGATTAGAACCTAGCACAGTAGTGCTCCCTAACCATGCCCTGGCTTCAAACATATGAAGCCTATTTAATACCACTAAAATGGGTGCGAAAGATAAAGGAGAAAATAAAAAGAAAACAATCAAAGATGTATTTCCCAGTCATTGGGCAAGAGATGTGTGTCTCTAATTACTATGAATGTGAGAAACATTATGCATAAGGACAGATGTCAAATTTTGTAAGGAATAGTGCCAGCAAACACTATAGTACTCTAATTGTTATTTTATTCATTACAAAAGTCAGTGTATAACTGCTCTCAAATTTTTATTCTGGCATCTTCATTTTCCAAGGAGATTAACAGGATATTTTGATCCAGTGTGCCATTTCCAATAGTCATCTTCCCCCTCCCAATCCCCATACAGCATTATGCCTCTAGTCTAGATCAATTAGAAAAAAATATTCCACTGTTAATAAATGCACTTTCTGCTTTTAAAAAAGTCATGCCTAAATTAATGAAACCATACTATTCCTAACTGTATGCAAGCATTCAGGCATCTAAACAAACAAGTCAATTAAGAAAAACTGATTTCTCTTCCATTTCAAAGGCAGGTGGACCAAGTAGGGCAAGTTCAAACACTACCTAGTTACTTTAAAAAGAGTGATATATCACCGGAGGAAAGCTTGAATCTATGGTAAGATGTATAAATTAACTGATTTTGTTTACTGTGTTAACCTTCTCTACCATACTATCTTACATTTAATACCTAAAATCAAGCTATCTTTGAGGAGAAAAGAAGTCAGACTGGGGAGTAAAAATGACTTATCCCGTTAAATTGAGTCAATTTAGTTTTGCAGAGCATAATAGGAGCGAATATCCTTCCTCTCTCAAGCATCATCAGTAGGGTCCTATCAAATTCATGGTCCATTTTGGTCAATTTCATGGTCCTAGAATTTTAAAAGTTGTAAATTTCATGATTGCAGCTATTTAAATCTGAAATTTCATGATATTGTAATTGTAGGGGTCCTGACCAAAAAGGAGTTGTGGGGAGATCACAAGGTTATTGTAGGGGAGGTTGCGGTACTACTACTCATACTTCTGCTCTGCTGCTGGTGGCGGTGCTGCCTTCAGAGCTGGGAAACTGGAGAGCAGTGGCTGCTGGATGGGAGCCCAGCTCTGAAGGCAGAGCCACCGCCAGCTGCAGTGCAGACATAAGGATGGCATGGTATGGCACTGTCATCCTTACTTCTGTGCTGCTGCCTTCAAAGTAGCTGCCACTCTCCAGACACCCAGTTCTGAAAGCAGTGGAGAAGGGTGCCAATACTGCGACCCCCTTAAAATAACCTTGTGACTCCCCTGTTTGAGAAACGCTCATCTCCCATGTGAAAT
Source organism: Chelonoidis abingdonii (assembly GCF_003597395.2). Lineage (NCBI taxonomy): Eukaryota > Metazoa > Chordata > Testudines > Testudinidae > Chelonoidis > Chelonoidis abingdonii. Next base: position 14,536,148 of record NC_133788.1, read on the forward strand.
CTGTATAGTCTAGAGTAAAAGCACACAAGAGACCAGATTTCACGGCCCATGACGTCTTTTTCATGGCTGTGAATTTGATAGGGCCCTAGTCATCAGTATTAAAAACTGAATGTTGTAAAGGTCTTTGTTTTTATGTCCCAGAGAAAGCACTCTATCCCATGCTAATATAAAAAACGATTACCTTTAATCAATGAATCAAAAGGAGACATGCCATCTCAGTCACCAACAACCCTTCCTACAACATCTTTTTATTCCTGAAGGTCTATCTAAGAATTGATCAGGCACAGCGCTATTTCACATAGAAAATCTGATGAAACTGCAACTGAAGATTGATGTGACTGCAGACACATCGATAGGAAGCCTCAAAGATCTGAACATGTAACACAATTGGGCCTAACTCCATTCCAGAAACAAAAGACTTTAAAAAAAATATCAATTAAGGTGGTAACAGACTAGTAATTATAGTCATTCACCAAGTCCAAGAACTTAAAAGCGAGGAAGACAATAAATACATACTTAATCACAATAACCCTTAACTGAGCCAATAATTGTTTTTTTGGTTATCATGATCTTTGTATATGAACTATTTCTTAGAAGCAATTCTATTAAGTGGGAAACTTAAAATATTTGTCAGCTGATAATTTGCAGTGAAGTACTTGGAATTCTTTAAATGAATGCATAATAGGGATTTTTAGTAAAATTACGTGTGAGGTATTGCCCTTGACACTGCTTAGTGTGACAATGTACATATTTTTCAAGATTGTGTTATGTTTATATTTTGAGTACTACTGAAATAGCATTTTTGCTTGGGTCAAAACTAAGGTTTCTTGTGACGAAATAGCCTCTTTATATTTTAAAATGAAGTGTTTATGACTCCATTAGCGCAAGATTTATTATATATCCCTTACTAGTCCTTTCTTTGCTTTTATACACTTGGGTTTTGTAAGTGATGGGATAGGTGAACTGCATCGTTAACTAGTAACTAACAGTTTAAAGGACAAGACACCAAAACACACACCATCATTCCATTTTTTCCCTTGTAAAATGTTTAATTTTCTTTTTTAGCGACATAGGATGGACAATTCACTAGGTTAAGTTAGAGAGGTACTAGTGATCAATACAGCAATGGTTCTAACAGAATCCTTCCTGCATCTGGTAAGAGTACATAAATATCTTTCCTACCACAAAGCTAAATTAGACACTCAGCATATGCAGTACAGATTACAACAAGTTCTATGCCAGACTGAAGTTTAGATCCCAAACCTGTTCCACATCCAACGTATAACTATGTCATCTTAGACAAATCATTGAATCAGTGCCTCTTACTGGCCCCAGGTGAAAGATGTGGCTGCTAGAAGTACTTTGTATTATACAGTAGTCATCAGAAGGTCCCAAACACACTTTATCAAAGGCATTATCTTCATTACACTTGACTTTAGCACAGAAATTGGACTCATCCTGGTCAGAGAGGCTGTGTGGTCTAGTGAACGTGTTATGTGTCTACCACTTCAAAAAAAAATCAAGGTTCTATTCTGAACTATAAACGTATACTTGCATCTGGAAGATGACCCTGTACATATTTCCCCTAAGTCAAGGGAATATTTTGGTGGAGAATGCAGGAGTAGTCTTTGAAGAATAGCCTTGGTCAGCTCAGACTTAAAATGTTCTGACACTATGTTTTTCCTCTGTCAATTTCAATGACATGTCTCCTTCAGATCATATCTAATTTACAGGTAGTGGCAGATTCTTGAACATTTTATACTCCTGTGCCCTCCAAGAGTCAGTGTCAAAGTTTACCTATTTCATATTTGAGATGTAATTGACTGTTGGGCAGACAGAAGAACTTAAAGCAACAATATTTACCAGTATTTATTATCTTAACACCCAAAGGCCCCAATCAGGACTAGGATCCCCACTGTGCTGAAAGCTACTTTTAAGTACTATTCCAAGAACTACTTAAAAGTATTTTAATCACAAGAAGTATTTGTCTTCTGAAAATTAAGCTTTCTATTATCATACTTCATTCTAAAACAAGATGGGGAAGGGAGTTACAATGGAGCTTTAGCCTTTTAATAAAACTGTGGTTGGAAACTTAACTATATAGAGGCCAATGCTTCATCCTAATACTTAATGCCAGAACCAGAACCTGTTCTTCCAACACACAGGCCTCTAACATTCAAGAAAGGAGGATCTCTTAACTGGAACCTATGGAAATACCAATATATTCTAAGATGCAATGCAACGAGCCAATAAAGTGCACCTGTTAGGAGCAGGATTTGATTTCAAAATATCTACAGCAAAAATTAAATAGATTAAGGAGATTTAACTACATGGAAAGTTCAAACAGGCAATAAGCTGTTTTTAATTTAAGGGAACCAAACTTTCAGATCAGGATACGTTTGTGTCTCCCCTGATCCAAACAAACACTCTCTTTCCTTGAAAGTGGATGAGTTTTCTAAATTTTCCTTTGCCTTTGGGCCAAACCATTTTTCCAAATGGAAGTTAAGTGCATCATATTACAACCAGCTTCTACTATGCAAAGCCTATTACTTCTAACACAATAATTCAGACCTCTGCAGTTCATGTCTAATAATAACTTCTCAAATAAGAATTTAAATATTCAACTTTTTGAATGTATTCAAGGACCATTCACATGCATAACATTTAACAATCATAAAAATAATCACTGACAAACAAGACAAGGCCCTGAGTTCAAAAAATACAAATGTATAGTACAGCTGGATGCAAGTTATATTGCATAGGCCTTGAGCAAAAGAAAGTTTTGAAAGTGAAGCAAGGCAATCAGCAAAAATTGACTAAATGGCTGTTCTAGGTATCAAAAAGGTAATATGGAAGGCACAAAGTTGAGAGAAGGCAATAAAGACTAAAATTTTTCAAAAGAAGGTTGGGTGGAGCATAGGAAGCAGTGTAGAAAGAAATGTCGTCAGATTTGTAGGCAGGAGAGACCTTGCATAGAGCTATACAAGTGAGTATTAGCTGCTATTTCCTTCAGAGAACAGAAAATGAACAGGTTATTCCTGTACTAAAGGCACTTAAAAAAGATGCATTTCATCTTTCCAAGGAGGACAGTCAACCAAAGTTATAAGGAAGAAAGTATTCTGATAGATTTAGTTTTCTGGAGACATCTTACAGGACAGATGTTTTGTTAGTAAGCATAAACCTTTCCTGATCTGTAAAACCAGTTTCTCTAGTAAATCAAAAATTATCTTTTAAAAACAACTGCCCTGTAATAGATATTTAAATTTTATGTTAAATTTGGCAAATAAGTTTAGTCTATACTCACCTAATACCAGAGACTAAACCCCAAAATGAAAATGATACAAGCACCACACAAAAAACGATTCAGACAATTTATCAGAGAATCACCCTAAGTTCAATGCTATACTTTCTATGGTTAAGATTGGATCTGGGTGGGAACATTGCTTCCTCTCATTAGAGGAGAGTACTTCTGGAGAGAATAAGAAGCCCTTCCTAGATGTCTACCAGTTGATCCCTATGGTGGTTCTCAAACCTCTTTGTTCTGAAGCTTTTTCTATTCATCTTTAAACCTAAGCACCAATATTACCCATGGTGCTGAAGGTTTTAGTTCTATGAGAATGCTACACAAAGCAACACATTTGTACAAGAGCTTTAAAAATCTTTGCACATCACTTCATATAACTGCATCACCCAGCTTCAAGTCTGGCATTCCTGACACCTTATAAAATTACCCTGCTAGGGCACTGGAGGTGTAGGGAATACATCAAGTTATATGAATGAACAAACAGAGCACCAAACCACAATATAAGAATTCAGAATGTTTACACAGAAGAGAAATTGAAAAAAAAAAATGATAATCTTTAGTTCATACTTATTTAATGAAATTAAGTCAACAACTGAAAAATAAAAGTCAACATATGAAAAGGATAATCAGACAACATAATCCTCGCTCTGCAACAGTGACTGGTCACTTTTTACTGCCAGACTAATCGATATCCACCCTGCAGAAAAATAAACCACAAAACAGAATACTAGATTCGTTTAATTTTAGAAGGTTCCTGCACCACTACTCTTCCTAAAGAAGAGACTTCATTGTTACAGCATTTAGCATTCCCACACCCCAGCAAAATGCAAGCAACGAAACAAAATGCTATGAAAGGGTAATCTAGCCATTTCGCAGCTTCTGCCTCCTTACTCCACCCAGTCTCTTCTCTGATCAATGGCTGCACCCAGCATCCATAAACATGGTCAAATCAAAAGAAAACACAAAAACAATAGCCCTAAAAACAAACCAGATATCAGCAACAAAACCTTTTGTTAAAGACATATTTTCTTTTTGTTTAGCTCCTTAGTATATTTTCCTGTTTTTCAGAGACACTTTAAAGGCAAATGATACATTTTGGTAGGAGACCCTCCCTCTTCTGAAAGCCAGTTGAATATAAAACGATTGTGCAGCAAATGACAAATCATTGTGAACAGATTCTTCTCCCCACCCCATAAAACTAAAATGTGCAAGTAACATTTTGCCATAGTATACACCCTGACACCCCCCTCCTACACACTCACAGATGATTCAATCAGGTTAATAAATCTAAACAGATCACTTGCAATTATTTTGCAGTCAAAGAGTTCAATGAAGGCTTTTAATATAGCTTCAGTAACCTACCACCACCCTGGCTAGGTAATTCATTATGAATTGATTTGACCTGCAACAGCCAAGCCCTGCTGCAGCATTATCAGCAGAGAAATTTTAGCACAGCTACTATGGCAAAGGAGGTGAGGGTGTCACATTATTGTTGTATCAAAGGCCAAGTACACTATCTCCTTCACTCTATATGCATAAATTTTACAGCCACAAAACTGAGTCACCCCAACTTTTTATGAAGGTAAGAGAGAAGACACCATTCTCAACCCCTCACTCCTGGCCCCAAAATCTGCCTGCATATAAACTCCATCCTGCACAAAAGCCAATAGCAGCAGGATTTCCATCCTCTCTCCCATCCACCTATTTTTGTCCTAAAACCCATTTTAATGCCAAGTACTAGGCAGGGGGTTGACGCCCCAAAAATGAGAGAGATTGTACCTCCCTCTCACATTTCTGCTGTAGCTGGCTCTGAAGGTCTGACCCATCTCCTAGCAATGTTTTCTTCCCTCATTAAATCACTGCAAGAAGGTAGGGGTGAGTGGGAAACTGACCCAAAATAAAAGGCTAGACCTCTTCTCTCTGGTAGCAATACTGGTTTTGTTGTTAGTGCTGCAGCTGGTTCCGAAGATCTGGGCCACCTAACAAATCTCAAAGGGAACAAGGGAAGGAAAAAACAAAACTAGATCCTCTAAGGGATTTTTTTTTTTTGTGGGGAGGGAGGAAGGGGAAGGGAAGCAGAGTTTATATAACACACACCACCCTCAATTTATTATTATTATTTTTTTTTTTTTTACTACCAGTCTCCTGGCCCATCATCTCAGTCTTTTCCTCGCTGGTTTCTTGCTAAGTCATTACGGAATGGGGAAAATTAGAGGCCTGAAGGGGCGGGGAGGGGGGGAAGAAACCCCAGAGAGATGGGGCTGGAGCCCACCCAGAAGGTGCACGTCTCTCCCCCACCCCTTGTCTGGCCCACCCCCGCCTTGGCCTATTTTCTTGTTAAATCACCGCCGAGGGGGGCTAAGACCCAGTGAAGGTGGGTCTGCCCCCCTCGCGCCCCCAGTGCTGCGGAGAAGGGGAGGGAGCTCCCCTCTTGTCCTCCCACTTCGCCCTGCCCCCCCCTCCTCACCACCAACGGGCGCGGCAGCCATTTTGAGAGCCGAGCTGGAGAGAAGGAGGGAGGGGGCAGGGGAGGTAAGAGGCGCACGGACAGCAGGGCCTGGCTCGCACCGCCGCTCCCGGATGGCGGGGGGATGCTGGGGGCGGAGAGGGGCTCTCCCCTGGACACGGCCTTACCCGCGCCCCCGCCGCCGCCGCCGCTTCTCCTCGGTCCCTGAGGCCGGTGCCGCCCGTCGCTCCCATTCACCGACGCCGAGCCCTGTGGAGTGGGTGGGGGTGGGGGTAGCGCTACTGGAGCGGGTGGGGGTGCGGGGGAAGAGGGGGGGGTCTCGGCAGACTCCGACCGGCTATCGCCGCCGCCGCCGCTCCGGCTCCTCGGTCTGTCAGTAGCGCCCCGGCCGCCAGGAGGGAGGGAGGGAATAGCTCGGCCCGCCGCACTCACTGCGCATGTGCAGGAACGAGGGCGGGGACAGAAGCCTAGAGGCCATCTTGGGAAGCTAAAGCTGAGGCTCGCCTTCCGGCATGCACCGCGCCTGCCTCCTCTCCCGGCATGCACCGCGGGCAGACCCTTTTTCAAGCATCTGCTAGCGCAAGTCCTAATATCTCCCCCATGTCCTTTCCCACACGCCCCATCCCCCACTTCCAGCCCACAGCCGACCCCCACATCCTTTCCCCTAGTATGTCCTCTCTGCCAGTCCCACAAACACCATACCCCAGCACATCCCCGCTCACCCCATCCTCCAGCATCTACCAGTCCCACACACCCATCCCCCAGCAAATCCATTCCCAGCCCCACACACCCCATCCTCCAGTATCTACCAGCCCCAAACACCTTCATTCCCAGACCCACAAACCTCCATATCACTCTCCATTTCCATCTCCACACCACACACTGCATTTCTCAGCATATCCAACTCCCAGCCCCACAGAACACCTATCCCCTGCACAAAAGAGAGTCCTCTCAAACTGACAACCCTATCTTGTGATGTTCCACACAACTCTTCTGTGCCATGCCCACTCTCAATGCCATCTCCCACATATCAGAAAGTGACTGCTCTCCAGTGTCTAGTTAAGTGCATATTTTCAAGTAGACCGCCAGAGATGGATGTGCAAAATCTCAGTTTGTGTGCACATGTAACAATAGATTTGCATCTAGCCATGGGCCCATGCATTTATTTATGTTTACTTATTTGGATTGAAATTCAGCATAAACGAGTGCCTAGCTGAAACTCTAGGTACCCTTGACAGTAATTATAAATACAACATGAAAATAATTAGGAACAAACTGGAGCATGAGTCACTACATAACAATTATTAGTCTGCATGAATATTACAGATCAGAACCTTCCATTTCTCACATTACCATTAAGTCAGCTGCAGTTCTGCCAGAAGTTCACTCAGAGAAATGGGCTTTGGAGCATGCCTGGAAGAGCAACAGAGTTGAGCTATTTTGGACCAAAAAGAAGAGTATATTCCAAAGCTGAGGAACCCTGGAGAATGCCCAACCAGCAGCTCCCTCCTTTTTGTACTGAGGGGCTCCAGCTCAGATGCCTCTACTGATCTCAACTCCAGCACTATGGCACGTAAAAAGAAGTATGTCAGGTAGGAAAATCCTAGATCATTTAGGACTTTATAGGTCAAAATCAATACTTTATATTTCACTTTGAATCCAAGAGGCAGCTAGTGCAGATGCCAGAGCAGTGGTGTCATGGAGCTTGCATGGTGAATGTCAAATAATATGCTCATAAAGTAGTCACACATTTTTGTGCACTCATGTATACTTCCCAAGGGACAAAAAATCAGGCAGACTCACAAAATCTTATTAGAAAAATGTATTCAAATTGGATTGAATATGAACCCTGTAGACTGAATACTGGTTCAAGGACAATAAACAAAAGGTAATGATAAATAGCATTGTATTAAGTTGTGGGGAGGGTTCCGGTGGGGGTATTGCAGGGATCAGTTTGAGGTTCAATGTTATTTTTTATTAACCTTTTAATTAATGATCTGGAATATGTAGTTTAAATCATTTTAATATTTGCAAATGATGCTAAACTGAGAAGAGTTGCAAATACTTCTGAAGAGACAAATATTAAAAAGGGACATGAAGAGGGTAGCAATATAGGAAGAGAGTAATATAATTAAATCCACCGTGGAAAATATGTCTTAAATAGAACAAATTTCTAATACCTATAGAGAAAAATAATTTGACACATACACTAAATGGGAAGAAATCTGGGAAACAGTAGTACTGAAAGAAACTAAGAAGTGGTAGTAGCAGTCAGCTAGATGGGAGTCTGCAATGTGGTATGGCAATATCTTCATTGGAGATAGCTGCTGTGTGGAAAAAATCCCTAAAGCTAAGTCATCACTGTTCCTCTCTGGTGGATGTTACATTTGGTCTCAACACAAGGAGATGGATTGGCACGGTATGTTAATTCTGTCTTGTGCGAAATCTGCTGCTGAATCAGCAGTATTTTAACAAATGAACTTGCCCTCAGGACCTAAGCTCACTAGATCTGAAAGAAGCAAGCACATCATTCATGACCCTTACCTCCTTTTGATTTGAGATCTAGCGACTCGGCAAGTCTCAGCACATCCTGCTGAGATACACTCATACCACCCTAGAGCAATATGAGAGAGTAATAATATTTGTCTGTGGTGTTATTGTAGCCATGTTGGTCCCAGGATATGAGAAAAACAGGATAGGTGAGGTAATATCTTTTATTAAACCAACTTCTGTTGGTAGACAATCTGTCTGATCTTGTATTTAGCTTGGCCATTCTGGTTACCTTCTCCAGATCTGAGGAAGAGCTCTGTGATGCTAAAAAGCTTGTCCCTTCCACCAACAGAAGTTGGTTCAATAAAAGATATGACTTCACCTACCTTGTCTCCCTCAGTAATAAAACTTGGCACTTAAATAGCATCTTTCAGCCAAACATCTCAATGTCCTTCACAAAAACTAGTTAATTAAGTTGCACTGCGTGCCTATGAAGTAGGTAAGTGTTGCTAGCTATGTTTCGTGGAGGTAAACTGAGGCACAGAGAGATTTGTGTGCCTTGTCCACTAGTTTCCTGCAAGTAAGTAGCAGAAGTGGGCATAAAATCCATAAAAGGTAAGACCCAGTCCCCTGCTCTGCCCATTTACAACACTCCTTTCTCAGGATTTATACCTCAACAGCCAAATTCTGCCCTCAGTTACGCCCATGCAATCCCCATTGACTTCACTGGCTTGCCTGAGTGCCAGTGACAGCAGACTCTAACATAGGTGCTTAAAAACATATCTTGTGTGGGGTAAATGACAAAGCTGAGCTGGTAATAGACAGAATCAGTGCAACCACTTGCTTATAATACATGAAGCTGAAAAGCAGAAAGAATCTTGTTATTACAGGAAATGTTATAGAGACATGAAATCACCCCTGGTGATCGCCAGCATAACTCCATAGTCCCACCCATTTTACACCAGGCCTGAATTTGGTCCATAACGTTTTCTAAATTATTGATGCCCAGTACATACATAAATATTATTTTTCCATATTTTTAGTTGTAAAAGTATACATTTTAAGAGGATTAAAGCCACACTGCCATTTTCACAGTCACACTTCTTTTTGAATATTTTTACCCAGTTTTATTGCAAGTAACAATATAAGACTTTGACACAAGTAACTGGAATTAGAAAAAAAACATCTCTCTGGTATTTTTGGTTTGTTTACTTTGGGCATTTGACAGCACTTTGTGCATAGTCAATTTCATGTTTCCCTGTGTATCATCAGTTAGTCACTTTCCTCTTTCACTTTTTTGGGCTTTCACATAGCAGTAGGAAAGAGAAAACAATATAAAAACACATAATGAAATGTGATTATAAAACTGCTAAAATAATAGCGTCACTTGGAGTAAGTGTAGAATACAAAGCTTCTTTTAACTTTTTTTTTAATTGAGTAGTTGCAAACTGAGAGTCCCTTTTAAGTTCTGAAACCCCTTGTACTTTATACCCAGAGCAGCTGATATGACAACTATTTCCAAAGGCAATTCTAGGGATCCACAGTGTACCAAAAGTGTAAAGTCATTCACTATTACAGCTATGAATACTAGAACTAACAGTGAGCTAGATGGTGTGATGGTTAGTACTGGCTTTATATTGAGGAGACAAGAGTTCAAATCCTAACTTAAAGGGAAAGCAGTTTTGTGGGTCTGATCCTGTGCTCTATTTCTGTTCATCACAAAGGTGCATTGTTATTATTGTACAGTTCTGCATAACTGACTATTCTTGCATTCAGGAGAGCCAGGCTAGCACGCATATTATAGGTCAGGTTCGAGATGCAAAAGCCAAGTTGGGTTTAATTAGTACTTGCTTTTGCTGTGTTTAGCTCAAGTCTCTACTATGAGTCACTCATTTGCTCAAAACTAAATGCACTCATAGGCTAAAACAAAATTTAAAAAACTACAACTAAGGTTCAACCATTCAAATAGCTCCTTTCAGGCGTACTCTTGCTGCCACGTGGAGCCTCATTGAGTACCATGGAGCTCTGTGTGGATCTAATCGCAGGATTGGGGCTTAATGTTAAAGTATATTGATTTCAATGTTGAAAGGGGCAGTGTCTGTTAAAAATAATGTATCAGAACGAATTTCCTTACTTCTGTTAGTTATAACACCTGAGATTATTAACACTAACAAGCTTTTAGACCAATTTAATTATTCTAAATTTCCCAGTATGCATTTTTCATTTAATTTCACTATTTACACCATTGACTTTTTGTATTTCACTCATCTTGTGCAGTGAAAACAGATCAGTCATTTTTTGATTTGATTTTAATTTATGCTAAGGTCCCCTTACACTGCGTTGCAGAAATGTCTTGAAGTGGGTGCAAACGTAATTTATACCTATTTTAAGGAACCTTTGTACTGCTAGAAGAGTGTAAAAAAGAATTTCTTTTGCTTCTAGTCACTTCTACTCTCATGTTCTCATGCACTAGCAAGATCCTGCAAAGTTTGGGTTTCAAGCAGTGAAGGGACTGTTGATATCCAGAAAGAAAATATCTACATTGTTTGTTTGTATTTGTTTTTAATTTATGGAAATAGTGTATATTTATTTTGTAAAACATTTTCACTGTAACTAAACTTAAATTTTCAGCCTAAGCTACATGACATTCCTCTTCTACATCCAGGATTTCTACTGCAGCTACATGGTAGCAGGTAGATTGTGGCAGCATCTGTGAAGTCCTGTGCCTTAACTCTAGGCATCTTGTATTTTAAGGAAAGCATTTGCCCACAAATCTAGACTATGTGGGTCCAGTTCAGACCTGATATAAACTGATGCAACTCCACGACTGACTACAGTCAAGTTACACCTACTAATATTGGGCCTGAATTTTACCCTACATCTGTACTCCCACTTCTTCTCTCTCTTTACTACCCCATTACCGTAGTATCTGAGCACCGTGCAAAGAAAACAATATTTTTTCAGGGAAATCTTGAACATGGTATCTTCCACTCGAAACATACCTTCCTCCTTCTCCTTCCCAAGCAGTTCTCTCTAAGGTACAGGTGCATGATATTCCAAAAACTAGCCAACCAAGAGAACTTGTTTTGGGGGAAAATTTCCCAACCTTTTTTCATGGCCAATGAAAAAAAAAGTCACACTGCAAACTCTGAGTCTTAGCAGACATGGAGCAATATCTCATTGTAACCTCTTAAAACACTAACCGTTATCTGATATCATGTTTTTCATATTTAAATATTCTAAGTAATTCTTAATGTCTATTTTATATTACAAGTCCAAGGGTCATTGGCTCAGATTCTAATGGCGTAAGGACAGGCTTTTAGAAGTTGCATAGGCCCAGGTCCTCAAAAGATTCATTGAAGGAAGGAGCTTAAATACCTTTGAGGATCTGGGCCTAAGAGACTTGTTCATGGTCATAGAGAGAGTCAGCACAAGAGACAAGGAATGGACCATGGAATTCTAAGCATTCCTGTCTCCTAAATTTGTCCTTCATAGCTCTCTAAAAGTGACATTGTTTGTGACACTCATAATATCGTCAGATAGTGGGAACCAGTTTTTTCATCCGATGTGATCTTTTAGAATGTCAGATAAAGAAACTGGAGTTAGCTTTCTTTAAAACACCATCTACATTTATATTCCTATGGAAACCCTTAATAGATAGACTCCACACTGATATTAAATTAGAAGCCCAAGTGTATCAATTTCAGTGGGTGTGGTCACAATTAGCTAAACACTTGACTTTCTGTGACAAATGGCTCCTACTCCTTTATATTGGATGATAATCCATTAATGGCCCCTCAGGCCACGTCTACACTACAGAATAAATTCAAATTAGCTTAAATCGATTTTATAAAACAGATATTATAAAGTCGATTGTGCGCGTCCACACTAGGCACATTAATCCGATGGTGTGCGTCCATGGTCCGAGGCTAGCATCGATTTCTGGAGCAGTGCACTGTGGGTAGCTACTGTAAAATAATGAGGCCAATAATGTCGATTTGCGTCCACACTAACCCTAATCCAATATAGTAATATCGATTTTAGCATTACTCCTCTCGTTTTGTAGGATTACAGAAATCGATTTAAAGAGCCCTTTAAATTGATATAAAGAGCAGTGTAGTGTGGACAGGTGCAGCGTTAAATCGATTTAACGCTGTTTAAATCGATTTAAACGCGTAGTGTAGATCAGGCCTCAGTAACAAACCAGGGCTCCCTGCTGTCCAGAAAGTGATATAATCATGTTAATAATACAAAGAACTGATACAATCAGACTTGCCTGGAAGGATTGTTTGTCCCAGCAAGTGTATTCAGTAAGAAAGACTAGTAACGGGAACATACCAGGAGTGAATAATTGGAACTTCACTTTAAGATTAACTTTACACAGTAAAAAAATTAACGATTTTTTAAATACAGAGTAAGACACTAAACAGAATTTAAACCACAAACCCGTAAGAGAAGGGATTCTCTGGAAATGCTACATACAGGTATAAAAGTCATATATATACTTGACATGATAAAAACAGCTTGGGGATCTTTAAATAATGTTTTTAAAATAAAATACTGTAAACAACTATTTTGTAGGAAAACATTAATAGCCTTTCCTTGATTATTTAAAATATAGCTACTCTGTAAGGATGCATTTCAGTATTACTTTAAAAACTGCCATGAGGCACAGATGCCTATAGAGTACAAAGTTAGTTCCATTTTACAAACCATAAAGACTTTTTCTGAAAGTGTTTTAAGGATCAAACAAGTCTCTTTGGGCTGAACTTCAGAATGTCACCAACAAAATGGAGGTTTTTTTCCAATTACAGTATCGTATTTGCTATGGCCACCACTTGATCTCATTGTTAAATCGGATCTGCCCATTACATTAATTGCAACCTGTGTTCAGGCACTTTGAAGAAAGAGAGATTGAAATTTAGGATTAGAACTAATGCTGTAAATCAAAAGCATATATATATATAGTTTTGTTTGGAAAGAATATTGGAATTAAAATGGTGAACCTGGTTTAGAATTTTTGAGAACTATAACTCTCTATCAAATATTGTTTGAGGTACACATCCAATAATATTTTACACTTTTAGCTAAGAATCTCAAGGCACTTCGCAAACATGGATTAAGCCTCTTGAAACCCTTATGAGATAGATATTGTTATCCCCACTTTACAGATGAGGAATCTGAGACATAGAAAGATTGTGACTTTTCCAAAGTAAAAGTAGGCAGCAGAGTTGGACGTGTCCTGACTTCCAGTCATGTGTTCTAATAATAAATCACACTTCTCTGTAAATAATGTGATACTAAACTACTCCGCTTTATCTTCCTTGTAATTTTCATCATTTAATCTTGGTCTGAAACAAACTCCCAAATCAAAACACCATCTAACTTTGGAACTAGATTAAAACCTTTCGATTGGTTCCTAAAATGTATTTTAATAATGGGCCAAAATATGATCTCAGATTAGAATACCCTCAAATTCTGAGTAGGTATCAAGATCCAAATGTTGTGACTATGGCCCCACTGTTGTAATTTGTCTTCATACTATTCCTAAAGTAAATGTTTACAGATTACACAGCCATGCAGAATGATCTCTTCCTCATTGTATTTTATACCTTTCCAGACATGCATAGCCTTATCTGTTACATTGTAGGTGTGTTTTTATATATTTTTAAATTATTGCAGCAAAATAAAGATGGTTAAAGATCTAGCTTTAGATTTACAATAAGATCGAAGGAAATACATATCTATATAGATAGCTAGATTATAGATAGATAATCTATATATTCCCTTCAATCTTATTGTAAATCTAAACTGTAATCTATATATATAATCTATAATCTATTGTAATCTATCTATCTATATATGTAGGTACTCATTTTGCTAAATTACAAAAGTAACCTTGCACATTGAAAGTGCCTTCCACTGGTCCTTTATGTATATTTTCTAATTGTTATGTATGAACAAAAGATGTGGTGGTTATTATACTAGCTTATGTATGTGCATGACAAAGCAGTTGTATTGGGGTATGCAACAAAATATAATGGCTAAAATATTTGTTGCTATTGAAGATGTTGGCTTTGAACGGTCACTTTACCTATTAAGGTCCCTAAGTGAGTGTTATCCACATTTTGCCTGTATTGACCTTGGTCTCTCACACATTTGGTGCCCTCTTTTATTTTGGTAAATTATTTATATTATAAATGCTGCATCAGTAGATGAAGGTTTGGGAAATTCTGTTCTTGCTAAATAAGTCAATTCTGCATCATCTGAAGCCTCCTGCATTAGTCACTTTTGGTCTTTCCCCACATCTATGTTTGGGCAGAGTTTGGAGATATTCACAGATCTCTGATAAATACCCTGGGTTTGGCTCATAGAAACTTATAGGAAACTCAGAGGTTATTTTTATCAGAAATATTATTTAGGATTAGGGTAGGATTGGATCTAGTGGTTAGAAAAGTGGGCTGGAACTCAAGACTTCTGGGTTTTCTTCTGGCTTCTGTCACTGATTTTGTTTGCATTTGGGGAAATTTCTTAAATTCTCTGTTCTTCAGTTTACATATCTTTAAAATGGGTATTAAAAATCTAGTAAGGCCCATTATTACACATGCTGTCATAGGGTGACTGGCCCTTTAAGGGGAGCTGGGCATAGCTTCATCTGTAACAGATCAGCTACCTCTCAGGTGAGACTGATCAACTAAGGATGAGATGATTATAAAAGCCAGCAAGTGGGTTAGTTGAGGTAGAGTGCTCCTGGGAGCATGGAGACTCTGATAGGAAGCTGCTGAGTCAAAAGAAAGGACTGGGTTTAGCTCTTGGATTTATGTTGAACTGTTTATTCTGAAGTTTTGTTGAAGATTGTTGATGTCATCAATGAATGAAGCCCTGAGAAAAAGAATCAGCATGGCTTTAGGCATGGCACCAATCCTTCAGGGGTTGGGAAGACAGGCCGGCAGCCTAAACTTGGTGGAGAATGCTGGCAGACACTTGGCCCCTGGAACTGAAAGGAAATTGAGGTAGCAAAAGAATAAACAGCTATGGAAACAGCTATAGAAACAGAAGTGATAGCTGGCAAGGTTTATTTGATGGAACCCTCTCTTGCTTTTTTTACTGTGAAGAAATCAGATGGAGGAGATTGCCTCCTTGTTGGTGACACAACAGTAACTGACCTCCGTACTTCTCCTGGGTGGATAAAATCAGCTGGAGGCCCAATGCCAGTAACAAAAGCGGTTCCTGAAGTACCTTGAAAAGTGAGCTCCAAGGAGTCTTGCTGGTCCTTGAGAGGGTAGCTCAGGTAGGCCTGACCCTGGGTTGGTGAAGTTGGACCTAGAAGATGACCTGGGAGGCGTTCCTCCATACCTTTGTGCACGTGGCCTGTGCTGCTACTTGGCAGGAGTCAACTTGGATGGCCAGAGTGGCATAATTTCTGTCTTGAGAGGCAGAGGCAACATAACAAGCCTTGAACAACAAGTGGTTTAGCTCATATCATGAGGTAACAGCAGCCAGGCTGAGACTGACTCTGAAGGAATGTTGTCACTGGTTTTGGGTTAAATTGTTTCCACAGGGAGTACACTCATGTGTAAGTTGTGTAATTGTCGTGGCTTTGAAGATAAATTCCAAGGGTTGTGATTTCCTGCAAAACACACTGGAAGAACCTTTTACATTAAATTTTATGGGGAAAAAATGGGACATTTTGCATAGCTCGAAGAGTAGGCCCTGCTTTAAACCACAAGGGAAGCCACTAATTATTGGTGAGTGAGAAGATGAGGAAATCCTCATTTTATGTGATGTATCTTGGTGACAAAGGTAATGACACAGGTGGACATGCCCATTGACTCATTAAATTGAATGGTGAGACATTGCTAGACCTTAATTTTCCCTGTGTCGTACATGGACAGCTAGTTATGACAATGTTTGTGTCACTATAATTTATTCCCTATCTAGAGCTAGGTGAGTATTTATCCCATAGACCAGGTCCATGTAGGCATCTCTGAGCAGACTCTCTGACGTCTCTGTATTATTTCACCATACTGAGATGAATACACCACAGTGGGTGGGGTGACAATTTTGTCTCATGCCAACACCCATTTCTGTGGTGCATCAGCCAGAGGAAGCATACATTTGCCATTCTCTGTTCTGCTGAGTCTCCTCCAGTAAGGGGCACCAGCAGCAGGGACTAATCTATGCTTTCAAGCAGGACACAATGTAGCAGTTAGAGAGACAGAGGCTTTCCAAAAGATAACATTTATTAATATTTTAAAGATACTGAGGGTGGCCTTCCTGAAAACAAGAGCATTGCTTTACAACAAAACCGTTATGTCCCAACTATTGACGAAGAGATGTTATAGGGTAAAAATTGTTGGCCATAATTAAAAAGCATGGGAAAATGAAATGGAAAAGATGAATGATGGTCTTGTTGCTAAGCCACAGTACTCAGTGAGCTTTGTAGCACCGCGGAGGATTGGCAAATCCAGATTCTAGCAAGCTAAGAATGAGTTCCAACACTGAGGACCTGCAAATGGACCCAGTGTTGTGCAGTCTTCACCCAGCTTAGTGGAATTTTTGACCGAAGTGAGCTCATTTTCAAGTTCATAAAGAATGACAATCACATTACTTTCAGTCTTTTGCATTTTGGTACAAATATTTCATAGCCCTCTATTCCACAGTGGTTATAGCCAAAGCTAGTGAGCCCTTGCTGTGTCATAAATGGCTCATGCAAACAAGAGTGTATTTCTTTCTTTCTTTGCCTTGATTGAACAGCTTGCCTTTTGTGGCTAGGATCTTCTGGTTATTTTTTTTTTTTAAATCACGTGGTGATTCAGAATCTGCAAATTGTCTTTAAAGCTAAAGGACAAAGGTCCAGCTACAAACAGTGTTTCATTAGCTTATCAGTCCTATTTTATTGTTCTTGCACTAACAAAGGACTTTATATAAACTTCGCTGCTCACCTTTGAAGTACAACTTTATCTAGCATCTGTAAATCAGGCTCATATGATGAGTCACCATTCTTCTGCTGTCTCCTTTGTACTTTGGTGATGTGGTAAGCTCTTTTCTGCTACATTGCAAAGTTCCACCTCCTTTGGCACCTGTACTATGGAATGTTATTCCTACAAATGTTGGAAGTATGTATTTACTGGTGACAGCGTGAATTCTGGAAGCAAACATAGTGTCCTTGATGAAGCTTTTCATGTTTAGTATAAACTGTGGACATTTATTTCCATACATTAAGAAATTCACTTAGTACATTCAGACATCTATCTACAGTTCTTATAAGTAACTAAAATGAGATAATATATACTATTTAAATAAGTTGCTGGTGGAAGTTCTCTTTCAATTATGCTTAAAAGAGCACTGTCAATTAATTTTAGGCCAAAACAGAAACTTGTCAAAAAATGAGGGGAAAGGTGGGGGCATAGAAGATCTAACATGAATAAAAATGTTCATTTAACATTTCTACTAGCTGTGGGTATGACCTATGATGGGGTATACTTGTGCTAGTTGTGCTTATTTTGCATGTTACATCATAGTACATGTTAGTATCCAGATTTATATAATTTTTGTATGTTTTTGTACCTTTCTGCTTCCTAGTTTAAGAGCCCAGTACTTACCTCAGAGCAATAGTCTCAGTAAAATCAAGTTCAGAATGTTTCAGCCATACAATTTTGCTGCCATCTCTGGCTTTGCTGAGGAAATTGGTGGTGCTCAACTTAGTTGCAAGAAGCAAATATCATATCATGAACTTTCAGCTGACAAGTGGGATGACTAGATCAGTTTAGTAGGTAAAATATTTTTCAGTGGACTGCCAGACCAATCCAAAAACCATCATAGGGACAAAAGCAATGTATCTTATATTTAACCATTCCTTGCAATAGCATACCTGCCAATATCCTCCAACAGAAAAAAGTAGACTTCTGATTTACCTGCACATTCATTTATTTCCATGTATTAAGGCACTGTCCATTAGAAGCTCAGGTCTTCCCATTTTAAGGCAATGATATAACAAACCCCAGTGTAGGGAGATAACTGCATGTGTTTGTGAGGAGACTGCAGTGTTTGACAGGTGTCATATACAGTCCGTAATTCCAATATATAAGTAAAAATGAAAATTTTCCATTGCATATTTCCAAAATTATTCCTACTGCCTTTGCACTTTTTAGTTTTATAAAATAAAGTTAACACTATTAGTGACATGCAAAGCTCTGTTAATAAAAAGTACAGTAAAACCACATATATGCACACACATATAATAAACTACACCTCTACCCCGATATAACGCTGTCCTCAGGAACCAAAAAATCTTACCTCGTTATAGGTGAAACCGTGTTATATCGAACTTGCTTTGATCCCCCAGAGTGCGCAGCCCCGCCTCCCCCACCCTGGAGCACTGATTTACCGTGTTATATCCAAATTTGTGTTATATCGGGTCGCATTATATCAAGGTAGGGGTGTAGTTAGGCTTTCAGTTGTACTTGTAAAATATATGTCCAATTATGCTGGTAATTTGGGCATGCAAATGCTATGGAGGTACTTGTAAATTAGGTAATCGTAGCCTCAAATGGCTAATTAAGGTCATTTGTGGGCACAGGTACACCTCTATCCCAATATAACATGACCTGATAAAACATGAATTCAGATATAACGTGGTAGAGCAGTGCTCTGGGGGTGAAAGGGGGTTGCGAAGCTGTGCACTCCGGCGGATTGAAACAAGTTCAATATAACGCGGTTTCATCTATAACGCGGTAAGATTTTTTGGCTCCCAAGGACAGCGTTATATCGGGGTAGAGGTATACCTGATTTGCATAATGAAATCACTCAGTTGGGGAGCTAGCTTGTTTAAAAATCAGACACCCAATATCTGGATAGATAATTCCATAATCCTAGCGTTATCTCTCTGATCGCATGACAAGTGAAGTTCAATGTAATCTGAGCTTTCTGAATAAAAGTTAGGAGACAAGGAAGTACAAGTCTTCCTTGTATTTCAGTGACATCTTTTTCAATCAAACGTACACATTTAACAAGCACATGAATTATAAATCATTTTAATCAGAAAAAAACAGGAGTCCTTGTGGCACCTTAGAGACTAACAAATTTATTTGGTCATAAGCTTTCGTGGGCTAGAACCCACTTCATCAGATACATGGAGTGGAAAATACAGTAGCAAGTATATACGAATAGTACATGAAAAGATGGGAGTTGCCTTACTAAGTGGCGGCGGGGGGGAGTCAGTCTAACGAGACAATTCAATTAACAGTAGAATATCAAGGGAAGCAAAAATCACTTTTGTAGTGGTAATGAAGATGGCCCATTTCAAATAGTTGACAAGAAGGTGTGAGTAACAGTAGGGGGAAAATTAGTATGGGAAAATTAGTTTTTACACAGCAGCTTGGCAGCTTGTTATAAACAGTGATGTAAGGATTCATCATTAGTTGTTTGTCATAAGAAGGAAGGTACTGTAACACTAGTGTGGGAGTAAAAAGTTTTGGAGGCAAATAATCCAAAGCATCTTACCGTGAGGTCATAGTATTAAAGGAGGGGAAAGCACAGGCTAATATCACAGCATTCTTAATCCATAGTTATCCCAGATTTGGACTGAAGTGCCTTCTGGGTTGTTTCTCCCCCGCCCACACCTTTTTTTTTTTTTATAAAAAAAAAAGGGTTCTTTTCATATTTTACTGTTGACCTTTGGTCACAGTGGTTTCCCCTTGAATAGGTCCAGGTTTAAAAGGAGACAGATAAATTTTTCTTTTGAATATATCTTTGTGTTGAATGAGTCTAAGACATCATTAAAAATACAGCAGATGTGTTGCATATTTTTTCATTCTTTAACTCACACTGCTAATTATGGTAACTCATAATGTGTGTGTATTGCTACTGCAGCCGCCATCCAGAGTCCCTTGTAAATTAATTTCAGTGGGTTCCTTTCCTAGAAATAATAAAACAATGCAGGTGAAATTAAATGAAAATGCTTCCTTTGTATGTAATTATTATTCAGAAAAGGATAATTTGTTTAAAAAATATTTGCTTTTCAATTCCAACACATTGCATTCACTCTGATATTAAAAGTTATGTTATTTTTAATAATTTTTATTATCTTTTATTTTATTGTTCATGTGCCTTAGGAATCTGAAATCTGCTGTCAAACTGAAATTTTCTTTCCTCCAATAGACTTTCAGTATACACATTGATTTGTTATTGCAGGGTTGCAGGACATGGCTATTAGCAATCATTTTTTAACGCTGGGGACCGTTATGCTAGACACTCTACTAACACAGAGGTGGACATGGTCCCTGCCCTGAAGAGATTACAATCTTCCAGTCATTCCCTGTGGTGTCCTGAACCCAGAGAGAACAAGGTAATGCTGGTGCAGGAGAACCAGAAAGATAAACTGACTGGAAGTGAAACTGATTAACTTAGTTTCAATGCTCTACCTGAGTGAAATGAGAAAACTGAAAACTAAATAAATACAACTCAATAATCTGAAGTGTTGTTAGTAAAATGGGCAAGGATATCTTGATTATGTAGAAAATAAATTTTATTTATGGAACAATGTTGCATAACGTTTAAACTATATCCACTGTTGCAGTACAGTAGACCTGTAGACAATAATCAACTTTTCAGAATTGCTATATATATCCTTGACATAACTGTCTTTCTTACTCTTCTCAGAAGCAGCACAGGGCTTAGCTGGCATAAAGACTGAATTTCTTCTTACCCCAGAGAAAGGTGATCTCTGCAGCTGAAGTCATTAGTAATGTAACAGGAAATTCATGTTGCAGATTCTAAGATCTTCATGTAGCCTGGTCAGTAGCCCACCTGAGTGGCAATTTCTAACCTTTCTTATCTCCTAATTTTCTCAAATACAAATATTTATTGCCTGAGAATGAAGAGAAAAGGAATGCGCTTTTCCTCACCTTGAATGTCATCTATTGTTATTTAGCAAATGCACCCACTCCTATTGTAAAAGATTGATAGTCAATTTAAATATTAAGTATCTGCAAAATTTTGTAGAAAATAAAGGATAGCATTTTCGAAACGATTTCCTGGAAAAACAATATTGTCAATATCATGTTGATTTATCACTTTAAGAAAGATTTGGGATACTTTTCAAAAGAAATGGACCTGAACTAAAGTTTTTCAGATCTGAATACCCCTGAATATAGTCCCCCTAAAAATTTGTATAGTTCTCTTCTACTTGTGACATGACTGTTATGGGCCTGACTAGAAGTTTTTACAGCTGTTTAAAATATGCAGTAAGTGTTCATTTCTCTTCTATAGAGGGTGGTTGTCAACTTTTTAAAAAATGGTTCAGATTAGGCTATTTTTACTTCTAATCAAAATGTAGCATCTATGAGAATAGTGAAGGTTACTGTCTTGTCTGCCAAGAGCTAGGTCAGGGATTCTCAAACTGGGGGTCAGGACCCCTCAGGATCCCTCAGGGGGTCGTGAGTTATTATGTGGGGGGTCACAAGCTGTCATCCTCCACCCCATACCCCGCTTCGCCGCCAACATTTATAATGGTGTTAAATATATTAAAAAGTGTTTTTAATTTATAGGGGAGGGGGTCGCACTCAGAGGCTTTCTATGTGAAAGGGGCACCAGTACAAAAGTTTCAGAATCACTGAGCTAGGTGATTCACAATATGTTATGATTCACAAACATAGGACATGCCAAGCACAACCCTTATACAAATACACACAAACACACACACCCCCTAATGAAATTATACATTTGGCACCGCTTTAAAATGAAGTTTACTGAAAATTAAAAGGTTTATTAGTTATGCTGCTATTTGAATATCATACTACCTATAAATTACATGCTTTGGTGGAATTTGGCCATTCTTTGTAGTCTATTCAATGGACAAACAGTAGTAAGCTTAGGTAGCCTTTTTCACTCAGGTTTGAATCTCTGGAGAACAGTTCTAATTAATATAACATTGCCGAAAACATGTGCTGAAGGAGGGCCTCTCTGAGACACCAGCCATCATTGTACGCCCTTTTTAACCAAATGAATTGAAAGTTGTAAAGGAAGAAAAAAATCTGTGTGCTTTAAGCCATTGTTTTTGCAGAAAATCTATGGAGGAAAAAGTCCAGTGGGGAAGAGAAAATCGCTGGTCTCAGTAATTTACCATCAGAATGATAACAGCAATGGGAATGGGGGGCTTATTACAAATACAAGGCTATGGAGGAAACTAAGTTGGCTGCCTGGGAGAGACAGAGATAGAGATAAAAAATCTTAAAGTCTATTACAGAAATGTTTCTCCTAAGGCAACTGGGGGAATTATTGGCTTATGTTTATTGTAATTCTCTCATCCTCCAGATACATTTTCCCAGCCTTAGATTGAACATATTAAAAAAAAAGTCTTATAGAAGAGCAAATTGGGGGCAAAAAAACAAAGAAGTCTTTGTGATCCGTTCTTTTGAATGTGAGAATCTAGATAAAAGATTGTTTTCCTAGCTACATAAATCATCTGGGATTGTACTGAAAATGGGCTCACAACTTGAGTGGTACTGTGAAGAAACAGAGTAGACTGACTGACTCCCCTGATATGTTTCTTTATGGTCTAGCACTTTAAATGGATAGAAAAGGCACTTTAGACCCTCTCTAGTGAGAGAAATGATTTTACTAGACTTTCTGGTTTTACTTCTATATTTGCAGAGGTGGCAAAAGCCACTGTACCTCATGGATTCAGTAGTTCAAAGGCAGAGATTATAAATGATCATGGCAAGAAAATAAGCTCAATCTAATTCGTTCTAGTTCAAACCAAAATTTCTGTTACTCAAATAAATAACATTAGGAAAAGGGAGCAACCCTGTTGAATACCACCAGAGAACAGGAATGCAGGATCAGATAGGTTTGGGAGTATCATCCAGCAATTAAAATGTGAACTAGTGTGATAAATGTGATCATGGTTCCATGAGGTTCCTTTGGAGGATAGGATTAAAATTCAAAATGATCTGGACAAACTGCAGAAATAGTCTGAAGTAAATAGGGTGAAATTCAGTAAGGACAAATAAAAAGTACTCCACTTAGGAAGGAACGATCAGTTGCACACCTAAAAAATGGGAAATGATTGCCTAGGAAGGAGTACTGCAGAAAGGGATCTTGAGGTCATAGTGGATCACAAGCTAAATATGAGCTAACAGTGTAACGCTGTTGCAGAAAAAGCAAACATCATTCTGGGATGTATTAGCAGGAATATTGTAAGCAAGACACAAGAAGTAATTCTTCTACTCTACTCCACGCTGGTTGGGCTTCAGCTGGAATATTGTGTCCAGTTCTGGGTGCCACATTTCAGGAAAGATGTGGACAAATTGGAGAAAGTCCAGAGAAGATCAACAAAAATGATGAAAGGTCTAGAAAACATGACCTATGAGGGAAGGTTGAAAAAATTGGGTTTGTTAAGTCTGGAGAAGAGAAGACTGAGAGGGGACTTGATAACAGTTTTCAAGTATATAAAAGGGTGTTACAAGGAGGAATCAGAAATATTGTTGCTCTTAACCTCTGAGGATAAGACAAGAAGCAATGAGCTTAAACTGCAGCAAGGGTGGGGGTTAGGTTGGACATTAGGAAAAATTGTCAGAGTGGTTAAGCACTGGAATAAATTGCTAACCGCGGGTTGTGGAATCTCCATCATTGGGGTTTTTTAAGAGCAGGTTGGAGAAACACCTGTCAGGGATGGTAGATAATACTAAGTCCTGCCTTGAGCGTAGGGGGACTGGACTAGATGAGGTCCCTTCCCGCTCTATGATTCTATGCCTTGATCTGCTAATGACTGTGTTACTTTGGGCAAGTCTTTTAACCATTTTGTAGCTCACTTTCCTCACATGTAAAAAAGCTTAAATATTTAGTTCACATTTATAAAAGCAAGTTTGTTTCTGTGCTTTGATAGACAGCACCATGGAATTGACAAAGTGTTGAAAAGTTCTTTTAGAAATCAGTGACAAAACTCCTGTTGACTTCAACTGTGGTAGACAGAGCCATTAACTAATTGGTCTCTGCTTCAATTTTTTTATAGTAGGACTTTAACACGAATACACGTTCTACTGGCTCAAATGCTTTCTCAGCATCAAGTCCTAAATGTCTGATTTACCACGATCAATAACCTTACTATCTCCATATATAAAAATATAAAGAGACCCATTGTAATATGCAAAATTTTGGCCCTGATAAGAGAACCCTTTGGATTGATTCTAAGGATGAAATTCTCCTTGGTTCTATATTGTATCCTCTGTACTCTGGTATAACTATCATCAGTGGTAGGCAGTAGTTAGAATATTTATTACATAGTTTCAGTTTATAAGTATTCAAGATATTATCAAGTGGGTAATAGTGAGACTGTCTCGGATAGTTTCAATATATTTGCATTCAATTCATTACTGAATAAATTGAGAGAGACATGGTGTGGTGGTCTCAACAGCAGAATGAACACTATGAACACCAGAATTCTAACCTCATTGGTTTGTCCAGTGGTGATGCACAGCTATAACTAGGAACAATATTTGACACTAAAATTATAAAAATTACAGAGGAGTATTGTGATTAGGCCTAATTCACTACTGTTTGTAAAAGGATATTCAAACCTTTGTTTGGAAATTCTTATAATACATAAGGAGAGTTCTTATTTAGAAATGTCTGATTAAGAGGCAGGTTTAATAATGCTTCAGAAATGGGAATCAAATACTCTTTGGTTCCTTTATAGAATCCCAGTGGGATACATTGGGCTTGGAGAATTTTCTCTGTCCCCATTTTCAGGCTTCCTCATGTTATCTGTAGCCTCTTCTTTATCTTGTATGGCAGCTTTTTCATTAAACAGGCTCTGTGAAAGCTATATTAAATTAGATCATTTTTGACATTTTACAGCACAAGACAATACAAAATCTTTCCTGAGCTTTCTGATGGGTTACAAAATATAGGATTTATTGATGTCATATGTATTGATTGAAGGCATCCAAGATAGAGTACACGTCTAAAATGTATTTATTGAGCTGCACTTTTCTTTCTTTGTTTTAAGAAATAGTTTTCCATTTTAAGGAGGTATTTGGAAAAACCAAAAACAACCAAAGAGGTAGAGTCTGACGAGTCAGAGAATGAGAATTATGTAAATATGAAGAGTATGTATCATCTCTTCAGTTGCAAAGTCATTTCTCCCAATATAAATATTGCTTAGGATTCTGGATGTACGATTCAATTATTTTACCGATTTGTGACATTGAGTCGGGGAATGTAGAGTACTCATCAAACAGATGATGTGCAGCACAACTTTGAAAGATATATCTTCCATTGTGGATAGAGTTGGAAACTCTGCTTTAAAGAGGTTATTGTGTTCGTGAGAATTGACTAATTGACAGAAGAAGTGCAAGAAACAACTCTAGAGGAAACTAGTTTGACAACAAGGCACCTAGTAAGAGATTTAATTATGACCATCATGAGTAGTAACACAAGCGGGGAACATACCTACTTGCGGCTGTAAGAGATTCACAATCAGCTCCGTCCAGGAGGCCACCACAAGACTTACACATCTCTTAAATCCCATCCTGAGAGCTTGTTTCTGAAGCATGAACATACATAATTGCCGTTGGTCATCTGCCCTAGAGTGATTCAGACAAGAAGTCAGACAGGCCAGAGAGTGCTGCTAGGATCTATCTAGATGAGTTAAGAAAAACCCAACAACTATAAAAGTGAGATCTGTTTTTCCCTTATAACTTTGGCTTGCCATTTGTGAGAAATAATTTGACTTTCGAACAGCCCAACCCTGTACCACGGAAGACAATTTATGTCAGTTTTGCCATTGACTTTCACATTACCAGGAATGGGCACTAAGTGAGAAATCCTAATGTAATAGTCCAAATGCTGAGAAATGCCTTTACACAATCCAAGCAACAGCAAGATTTCTTTTTTTTTTAAACTGCCTTTATTTAGAAAGTTTTAGCAAGTGTACAAATCCTAGCTACGTAAAATCACAGACAATACACTAATAATTACAACAGTGAGCTTTTGTTTAGAGAAACAGTATCCTATAATACAATCAGATCTCTCTATTTAATAGGGTGTTACTATAATACAGAGTGAGCATCTTTATACTACCGCTGACGTCGTTTCTAGTGGTTTTATTACATTGAGTGAATTCTCTGATTATACATAATTAACAAACCAGGCATGTCTATCAAATGTTAATAGTAAAAAAAATTGGATGGGTGAGCTGGATTTTTTGCAGGCAAATGTACTTTGAGCATTGAATAAATGGTAACCGAATGTTTAAGTATCTCTTTGTGCTCTGACTATTTTGCTGGTTACATAATTGCTGCATTCATTTTTCCATAACAACCACTTCTCATAGTTTTGAGCCATTCATCTAGAGTAAGACTAACAAGATTTTCATTTGAGAGAATGAGACCACACCCTCAAAACTAAGAGGACCATTTTTTCTTGTTGGACAACCAGATTTGAAGTCTTAGATGCCTGCAAACAAATTATCAAGAAAAAAACCTCCCTGCCTGATACTTAGGAGTTTCTGACTGAAAGCCCCGCTCAGTCCATTAGAGTATGTTACCTACTAGATCATTACATGTGCCCCCTTAGGTACATGATAAAGATCACCTTTTTTCAAGGTTTCATGGAATTTTCCCCTATGAGTTAGTCCTTTTGTGCCCCAATTAATTATGTTTGTCTCCTCTGTGATTTGTTTGGTACTCAGAAATCAAACATAATCTGTTTTAGATTTTTCTATGGTGTCCACTGCTGTAATGTCTAAGCACTAGTCTAAAGGGATGACAAAAATCTGAATGGTTTCAGAGTGGTAGCCGTGTTAGTCTGTATCAGCAAAAGCAATGAGGAGTCCTTGGGGCACCTTAGAGACAAACAAATTTATTTGGGCATAAGCTTTCAGGGGCTAGAACCCACTTCATCGGATGCATGAAGTGAAAAATACAGGAGCAGGTATAAATACATGAAAGGATGGGGGTTGCTTTACCAAGTGTGAGGTCAGTGAAGACGAGGACATTCAGGGATCATCCTAGTTCTCACAGAGCATAATGTTTTCTGGCTATCTTAAATAGTTGTCCTGAAGTAGTACTGCATTATGTTAGGCAGAATCCTGTACACTTAATGAGGTGCTTTAATCCCTATATTCTAGGAAAAGACTTTGATAGCATTATCAGTCATTACTTACACATACTGTACCTATTACAGTGTATAGATCTAGTCTTGTACCACCAGGTCAGTTAAATGAAAACAAACTCTTAAAGTGTTCTACAGCTTTGTGTGTGCATGCGCCTGGCTCAGTGACTGCCAGAGAACACCAGAGACAAGAAGCCACTACTGAGCAGGGCTGTGAAGAGACACAATAATGAATAGTAGAGGGGGCAATATTGGGTCTGATCCTGTACGATGCTGAGCGCCCACAGCTCTCACTGAAGTCAATGGAAACTGCAAGTGCTCAGCACCTCTCATGGTCAGTACTAGCAGCAGCTACATCAGATAATAGTCTGTACACGCTACCATAGGTGCTGACTTACCCTCTTTTCCTGTGGGTGCTCAACCCCCTCTCTGCCCCTGGCCACACCCCCACTCCACCCCTTCCATGAGGCCCCACCCCTGCCCTCCTCTTCTCATCCCTTCCCCGCCCACATTCCAACCCCTTCCCCAAATCCCCGCCCTGGCCTCATCTCTTCCCCACCTTCTCCCCTGAGTGCGCCACGTTCCCACTCCTCCCCGCCCCCCAGAGCATGCCAGTGCTGCCAAACACGTGTTTGGCGGCAGCCAGGCGGGAATCGCTTGGGAGGTAGGTGGAAGAGCGGGGGCGTGGCACACTCAGGGGAGGAGGAGGAGGTGGGGTGGGGGGTGAGAGGAGCTTGGCTGCCAGTGGGTGCAGAGCACCCACTAATTTTTCCCCATGGGTGCTCTAGCCCCAGAGCACCCACAGAGTTGGCACCTATGCACGCTACTGAAATAGTCCAAAATGTTGATTGAAAGTTTCAGTCTCCCCTCTTTGCCCCACAGTTGCTGCCATCATTGTCCACAACAGTGAACCTTTAAATCCTCTTAGATGAAAGCAACAAGACTCCCACTGACATGTAAGGTGGAGAAAATAAACCACTCGTAGTGCTAAATGTCATGCTTGGAAATGAGCCTTGCACATGTTCAGCAGCCCTTTACCAGTTGAAGATTAAACACTAATGTGAGGAGATGCATCACCAGTCAGAAAAATAGAAAGCACTCTCCTCGCAAAAAGAGCTGAGCCAGCTGAAAGCACTGGGAGGATCTTCGGGCCAGTGAGCTGTTACCTAGTAGCTTAGCAGTTCAGTCTCTGGGAGATACAGTCACAGAGCACAGAAGCGCAATAGACAGCTGTAGCTTGACAATTGGGACCTGAAAGAGAGAATTAAATAAAATCACTGGCTTTTAAAAAAAAATTAATATTTGTGTGCTCCCATCAGCTGTGAGGCATAAAAGAGAGCAAATTAAAGTCAAATAAGACTGTAAAGCCCCCAAACCAGCCTTGTGGCATAGGATTTACCATACAGGTGTGGCTAGAGTGGCCAGTGGTAGTATGGCTGCTGGGGGAATCCTGCTGCCAGATAGGAAGGGGGCCCATCTATATGGCTAGAACATCCATTTCTATCAGATCCTTGGGATCTGTGCGGCTTGGATTCCTGACTCATCTACAGACCCTTGATTCCCTCACCTATGAAAGGAACATTTGTAGCGAACTCTGCAAGGTGCATGTTGTGATGAACTTGTAAGTTGTATTCATTCTGGTTACCCATTAAATGTCAAAGCCTAGATCTTCCAGTCTGTCCAAACTGCAATAAGTGCAAGACCAGGGGATGGAGCTTTATACATCTCAAATGCCAGAGCTGGCTGAGGATTGGGCCAGTCCCCAACAAAGTTAGAGCAACATTAGAGCTGCTCCTAATTATGGCCAACTGATCACAGTTTCCAAGGGGCCATTTCAAAAGCTGAGGATTGCTGAAGCATAGGGACTACGGCTGCTGAATGCTGTGAATTCTCATAGGCAAAGGCAATCTTAGGTGGTTTCGATCCTCCAGCTTTATAATTCTTTTGTGATGCCAGAGGAGGCTCAGGAACTGGCCCATAATCAATGAAATTCAATGCTGGTATAACTTTATTACTTTAGTGGAATTACAGAGGGCATTAATTTGGCCTGATAGGCTGATATTTAAGCCTTGCATTTCTTCAGCAGGAAAATCATCAAGCACAGAAAAAACAGAGGTGAGAGAGTCTTTTGGTCGCTTCTAAGAAATCATTTAAAGCATGTATGACAGCATTTTTCCTGGTACAGGTTTGCATAGTAGAGAGACATTGCTCAAAGGTATGCATAGAAGTTGCCAATATATGCTCTCTCAATGGCAATAATTGATTCCTGATACCTTCTCAAGTGTAGATCAAAGAAAATCATACATTTGACTGAAATAAGGACATTTTTAACTGGGAAGGCATCCTAGCTTTACTAATTTAATATGGCTACTTAAAATAGTTTCTCCTACCTTCAGACTAGAAAAAGAATCTTTCCCTAATTATGGCTGTATTAAGATAAGTGACAAAAAAGCTACAAAGGATAAGTAGGCTAATTCCAGGGAAGCATAGGGACTTGGAAGCTCACACAGCCACTGTACTTTGTAAAAAGGTGATAGCACTTTATTTAAATGTCTTCTTGTGAAATCTAACTTGAACTTAGGTATGTTATGGGTGAGTAAAAGCATTTGTTTTTCACCTCTGTTGTGCTGTCTATGACTTGGATACTGTGCCTATGACAAAAGAGTAAAAGGGATACTTAAAATGACAAATCAGCAATGGAACTAAAGTTTCTTTCTTTCTTTCTTTCTTTCTTTCTTTCTTTCTTTCTTTCTTTCTTTCTTTTTCTTTCACATATGCTTTCAATAAACTGTATTAATATACATATATAAAATTAAGTAACAGTAAATTTACACACAGAGAGAGAGAATATCCATGAACTGAACTGGTCATAACAAACTGATGACAGTCTTCAAATATGTCGACGTGATTGGTCTGTTATAAAGAGGATGGCAATCAATTGTTCTCCATGTCCACTGAAGGTAATATGAGAAGTAATCAGCTTAATCTACACCAAGGGAGATTTAGGTTAGATATTAGGAATAACATTCTAACCATGAGGATAGTTAAGTACTAGAATAGGTTACCAAGGGAATTATGGAATCCTTGTCACTGGAGGTTTTTAAGAACAGGTTAGACAAACACCCCTCAGGAATAGTCCAGGAGGTATACTTGGTGCTGCCTTAGTGCAAGGAGCTTGACTGATTGACCTCTCAAAGTCCTTTGCAGCACTATGATTCTATTATTTTATAAATATCCAGAAAACTGGACCAAATTTTGTAATTTCTTTCTTATATGAAAAGAAACCCTCCCAGGATTAACCACATCTGCTAAGCCAATATGCTATTTTTCAATATGCATTTTAAAGCTAATAACTTCTTAGTTGCTAAGCTAGCCCTCAATGAAAATTTCCTAGGTGCTATCGTTATTTGAGATGAATTACTTAGATGTGCAATATGCTTCTTTTTATTAGTTTTAACTTTTGTAAAATCAAAAGACAAAAACACTCCATATCTAGAGGAAAAACCCTCACTCATTTGATATCAACGGAGATATGCCATTTTATACCAGCTGAGAATCTGATTCCCTAGAAAAAACAGTTTCTCTGCACTGCTTGGTACATTTTCCATTGAATAGTCAGTGGAAAGTCTTCCATTGCCTTCAATAGGACAAGAAGCTAGAAGAAACAAATTAGTGTCTGGTTAATATTAATGAAGTTACACCAGAGATGAATTTGACCCTATATATTTCAATCAGCAATTTAATTTTTGTACAAAGATTGCAATTAACAAAGTACATTATTTTCAAACCCACGTTAATGAACAGAAAAACCTGATATTAGCTATTCATTATATTAGTAGGCAAAATTTAAAATACTACAAAACCTTGTCATAATACACTTGTAATTGGAAAAAAATCACTTGCAGTGTAAAGGATTAAAAAAAATAATAATCTAAACTGCAATGCATGGTGGGAAACTTACAGTGCATGTTAAATATTCCAGAAACAAGTTAATTCTTTCCAGTGAGCTAGATCCTCAGATGAACTATAATGGCATAGCTCTATTGACTTCAATAGAGCTATGCTGATTTACACCTGTTGAGGATCTAGTCCATTTGGGCCTGATTCTCATTGACTCTAAAATCACTTTACACCGCTCTGGTGTTGTAATGGGTGTAGTTTACGTTTACATTCATTTCAGTGTGTAAAGAGGCTTAATGTAAATGAGAATACAGATTCATGTTTTGTGGCAGTTACTTCAATATTAACCTTCCCTCTTTCTTTCTCATCTCACTCCACAAGTAGTATATGCATCTCCTGTTGTGGGAAATTATTTCAGATTTCCTGTCTTTGATACTATGAGGAATCTTCTGCATAGCATCATAAGGGCTAATGTTTTGGATCAATTAACCAGATGAAGAAAAATTTCCTTTTTTCTGGTGTACCAAATTAGGTATATTCCATCAGTTAAGGAAACCTGATAAATGATATTAGGTCATAAATTATCATGATAATAAATGACCTTTGAACTGTTTTGAGAGTCACTGAGTTAGTAAAAAGCGACAAAGAGTCCTGTGGCACCTTATAGACTAACAGATGTATTGGAGCATGAGCATCTGACGAAGTGGGTATTCACCCACGAAAGCTTATGCTCCAATACATCTGTTAGTCTATAAGGTGCCACAGGACTCTCTCTCGCTTTTTACATATCCAGACTAACACGGCTACCCTTCTGATACTGAGTTAGTAGACTCAAAATAAACATATTTCATACGGAATCATAATTCTAGGATTTATCTTTACATTATTCAGTCTCAGTTGAATTATTTGGAAAAAATATTTTAATTGTTTTTGATCAATTAAAAAAAATTGGATGTTAGGTCTCTATTTAAAAAAATAAGGGATGGTGAATAGAGAGCAGTCCATCATTCATTATTTAAGTTGTTCCCTGTGCTGTGTTATAACAGATGTGAGAATACCTAATGAAGCATGATAGATAGAAAAATAAGCTGTAATGACTGGGGCCCCTGTATTGTTTTTATGTGAGTTATAGTTAATGTTGGTGGGTCCTAATATACTCATGAAGGGCCTGATTTGGGCACTACCACTGAATTCAGTTAGCTTTGACTCAGGCCCTGGAAGCTCCTAAACAGATTCCAACCCGGCAGTAGGCTGTTAAGAGAGGTATGGAGACAGGTGCGCTCCACATCTTGCTGTGCACCATAGAGAAGATCTCCATGACAGAATCACCAGACAGGGAGGTGTAACTTATGCCTCTCTTTGCCAGTTAATCCTCCTGATTTACAATAGAAGATAGGTGGTGTTGCTGTTGTTGCCATTCCTCAGAGATTTCTACCGAGGAAAGTAACTTTGGTTTCTAGCTCTGGATTCATGCAAGCCCTACTAGTGGCTGATGGGATGTGCTGAATCATAGCATCCTGTGGCTGCCCTTGTCGTGCCCTCTTCCCAGATAGGGCTGTCCACTTTTGGGGCTCTGTCTATTTGCTATGAGATGCCCCCACCGACCTTGCAGAAGGAAGGTTGCAGCAGTTTTCTGTCAGTGCAACCTCATCCTCCATAATAAACTTTTCCTTTAGGGAAAAAGCTTTGCCTGAGTTTACCCTTGTGAAAGTCAGAGCAAACCTGAGCTGACTCTGACCCATGGCTTTCAGCCACATCATAATTGCTGGTTACTTGTTGGAAATGACATCTGGGTTAGGAGATGAGGTGGAGAACATTGCATTTGCCTATGTCACTCACTGGTGGAATACCAAGCATTTCCTAGAATATAAGAATTATCATTGTACTCAGGACTTGTCTAGTGTGTTCCATCCAAGGATCCCAAAGCCATTTATAAACTTTAATTAATGGATTCTTACAACATTCCTTGTGAAGTATTAAAGTATTATTATTCCCATGGACAGAAGAGGAAACTAAAGTAGAGAGATTTTAAGTGACTTGTACAAAATCATAAAGTGAGTCAATGGCAGAGTTGGGAATAGAACCCAGAAGCAATGTGCCAACTCTTCTGATTTTACGAGTCTCTCGCTATTTGATGTAGCCTAACTCCTCAAAAAACTGAAGATAAACAAAACCCCTCTACATTTATTATTAATTATTAATATTATTTAATTAATTAAAACTCAGGATTTTCAGCCAATCTCTGGGTCACCTAGGTTGGGTTGGCAATAAACTGCTGAAGTCTTACTGACCCGTGCTTACATGCTTTGAGTCTGATTCTCCACCGCACTGAACCTTGTGGAGTCCTTTACATCTGTGCAAAATGAATGTAAAATACTACTGAATCAGAATGCACCATTTAGTACTCCCATTTCACAGATGAGGGCATAACACCAGGTACAAGGCAGTGGAGGCAGATGCTCTCAGGGCCTGAATCTGATCTCACTTACACCAGTTTCATGCTGTTTTAACCCCTCTGGCTTTGATGGAGTTACTTCTGATTATACAGGCATGAGGACAGAATCAACCCCCTGCAGTCACAAGAAATGTTCAGTGAGCTGCTGCTACAGCATTCATGAACTGCTATCAACCACTCCAAGTGAAATAAATAGTAATCTGGAATGCTGAGGACCTTAGGTTGGAGCAGGGGTCAGCAACCTTTCAGGAGTGGTGTGCCAAGTCTTCATTTATTCACTCTGATTTAAGGTTTCGCATGCCAGTAATACATTTTAACATTTTTAGAAGGTCTCTTTCTATAAGTCTATAATATATAACTAAACTATTGTTGTATGTAAAGTAAATAAAGTTTTTTAAATGTTTAAGAAGCTTCATTTAAAATTAAATTAAAATGCAGAAGCCCCTGGACCGGTGGCCAGAACCCAGGCAGTGTGAGTGCCACTGAAAATCAGCTCAGATGTACCGCCCTTGGCACACGTGCCATAGGTTGCCTCCCCCTGGGTTAGAGGCAGGGTGGGAGATGGGGGGGAGGGAGCTTGGAAGAAGCTAAGGAAATGGGAGGAGAAGGGAGAGAAGCTGATGTCAGTCTCATTTAGCAATTAAGGAAAGAATCTGCCTTTATCCGTGTGGCAGACAGACAGAGGAAAGTAAGGAGGGGGAGGGGTTGATCTGGGGTGTTTTCTTAGGAACACAGGCTAGGGTGAGACAGCTGAGTGAGAGCAAAAGAGAGTGTCTGCTGTCAGTATCCACAATAAAGAGATGTCTTATCAGGTTGACAGTCAGCTAGTCAAATATTCCATAGTCCATTTATTAGCCAGGTGGCCAGTTCCCCACTTAGCCTGCCAAATGAGTTGATCCATCAGCTAAGAGCCAGACAGAATGCCAGGTGGCCAGATCCATCACTCAGGATCCAATTAACAATGAGACTGGTTCAAAGCCAAATAGCAAGCCAGCTACAAAACAGGCAGAAAGCAGCACCCCAGAACTCCTATGCTGCTTCCAGTGTCATGTCTGTTTTGTCCCCCAGCCTTTAATTCTCCCATAAAGCCCCCCCCCCCCCCCCCCCACTGCTGCTAAGGTGCACCTATTGGAATCAGGCTCTTAGTCTAGATGGGGTGGGCCCCCCCCCGCCCCCGACTGTCCACTCTCAGTTCCTTTTCTTACAGCCTTCAACTTTCTCTCTGTCTCTCCTTCCTGTATCATCTACTTCTTATGGGGAACTCGTCCCTCGTTTCTGAAATTCCACATTGTCAGAATTGTGCCTGACTATGTGTGGTGGCACTGGGTCTGTCTAGTCTACAGAGAAAATCCCAAACTTGTTTCTGAATGGTGCACAGTATTACCCCAGAGACGAATAAACCAATTGGATGTTAGCAGGTAGCTGGTACCCCCAAAAAGTAGAGCAGGTGAATTCTACCTGACTGGACCTGAAATATTTGGTAGCAAACAATGGATCGAGCCACTGTTCCTCCTGGTCCCCATCAAGAGTGTCGTTTACCTAAGAGAGCTGTCTTGTAAGTGGTTTTTTGCACAAAGGCACAGTTATAAACAAGAATCTACTTTTGGAGCCTGATTTGACACCATTAAAGCCAATGGAAAGGCTCCTATTGACTTCAAAGGGTATAGTGTATGGCCTTTATTATATAAGGGTCTTTGAAGATATGTCTACATTGCAAGCCCCCACGGCAACAAACCAGGTCAACTCAGAGGCTCGTGCTACAGGGCAGGCGTTCCCACTTGGGCTGGTGCCTGGGCTCAGAGACCCACCCCCTTGCCAGGTTTCAGCACCTGTGTACCAGCCCAAGCCACAACGTCTACACTGCTATTTTTAGCCCCATAGTGTGAGTGCCTGCAAACCTGAGTCAGCTGACCTGGGCTTTGAGACTTGCAGCCACAGGATATTTTTTGCTGTGTAGCTGTGCCCTGAAGGGCCTGATCCTTTTCCACTTAAAGTCTGTGGCAAACCTCCCTTTGACTGAAATGGGAGCAGGATAGAGTCCATATCAATTAGAGAGAGAAAAGAAAGGATTTATTTAGAAATCCAGCACTCTCCAGAGCAGTGTTAGTGTGTCACAGCAGAATGTTCCATCTTTACAGCTTGAGGCTGACAGTTAAGGCAAGATAAACATTCGTGGATGAAACTATTTGACTGGCCAAAAGTGACATGATGGTTTATAGGGAAGCATCTATGTATGGCATCTAAGATACAGCAGCTCAGTTTGAAATGCAGTAGCCAGGGACTCATGAGTAACTCATGGGGGAGAGAGAGCTCAGTAGTTTGAGCATTGGTCTGCTAAACCCAGGGTTGTGAGTTCAGCCCTTGAGGGGGACCACTTAGGGATCTGGGGCAAAATCAGTACTTGGTCCTGCTAGTGAAGGCAGGGGGCTGGACTCAATGATCTTTCAGGGTCCCTTCCAGTTCTAGGAGATAGGTATATCTCTATATATTAGGAATCATCTGGCACCACATCCAGAAATCTGTTAGATTGTACAAAATCCTTCTGAAGAATTGCTACTGCTATTGATACAAATACATGTCTCCACCTGAGGACTAGTGGTCTCTAGACAGCTAGGATAAGCAGATAGAAAGTTAAGAACATTTAAAAGTCCATTCCAGAAGATAGATATTACATGTGTTGCACCTGATTGTTTCATTTTTGTTTAAAGCATAAATAAATGTATATAAAAGGCAATTGAATGAATATTATGGAGGTATGTTGCAGTGAGAGAGAGGTGTGGTAAACTGGTCTGACCACTGAGAAGAAGGAGACCTGTGTTTATTTTCTGGCTCTCTCAGAGAGTTAATCTGGGAACCAGGTCAAATCACTTAATACCCGTGCCTCAGTTTCACCAGCTGTAAAACAGGAATAACAATACTTGCCAACCTCACAGGTACATTTTGAGGCTTAATTTATTAATGTTTACAAAGCCTCTTGAGAGCTTTGGAGGCAGGATATTAACTGATTAATTGGAATCCTGGGTCTGCCTTTGATACCCTCTGTGATCTTGGGTAGGTTTCTTAGCTTCCCTGCCTCAGTTTCCCATATGTAAAATGGGGCTAATGATACTTAATCTTGTATTTTACAAGGCTTTTGTGGGGCTTAATTACTGTTTTTAAACAGCTTTGAAGATAAGTCACTAAATATCAGTGCTGACTGTTATATTGTGCCCTGTAATTTCTGGAATAACTTCATGAGAGTAAGAAGCAAAACATGGATCTTATTCAGGCAGGGTTAACAAGCAGATGAAAATGCTATGCACTATGTCACTGTTGGCTCTGCAGTCAGAGTACTTTCCACTCTCAGTGACTGCATCCATACATCCGTGCTGTCTCTCTTGGCTACGCATGCTTCATTGGCTTCTTACGAAAGGACGCAGTCTGGTGATTGCTGAGTGTGATACCAACCCCCTTGCATCATCCTCTTTCCTCCCCCTCTCGGTAGCACAGCTGTTATAGTCACAATGCTGCCAGGAGGAGTGTATCTGTCTGTGGTACTGCTACCCATTTCAGTCCCTTTCAAATGATCACAAGAAGGTGTGGTTTCTGTCTTGCTGACGTGTCAATGTTTTTAAAGATCTTCTGCAGTCAAGATACCACCCAACCGTGTCTCTGCGCTGCATTATGTATAGCAACGTGTCTGCATCAGAGGCTCACAACTTGTGGCTTGAAAACATTATGCAGCTTTTTAAAGACAATCAAGCAGCTCGGGGGCAAGGCCTTGAAAAAATCAAATATCGTACCAGACACACTGTCCCCTGTTCAACTCCCAAGTGCCAACGGTTCAACTCTGCCTCTTCACTCTCTCTGATTGGCTATTTGGTGTCCTTGAGAGGAAAGGGAGAGGGATTTTCTTTTTTATAACGTATGTTAGAGATGGAAAAGACCTATTACACAGTTGAGCCCTATCCCCTGAGAGTTGCAGGATACAGACCCCCTGATAGGGGATGTATCAGATATTAAACTGATACAGCACTAATACTGAACACCATATACACTAAAAAAAGGACTGTGTTAAATTGAACCTGTATATAGTGCAAGTAGGTCTAGATGCACTTGATTCTGCAAAGGTGAGGTGCCAACCCCCTCTCAGAAGACACTCAGCTCCTCACAGGATTAAATCCTCTTGAAAACAGATTTCTAAAATAGATTTAACATACTCTGGCTGATACACACTTACCAGGCAAAGCATCTTAAACCCTTGGTTGGCTACAGCATTTTCTAAATAGTGTTCAGATAACAGATTTTTTGTACTCTAGATGGGGCCATCCCCTTATCCAAAAATGCTGCTTCTCTCTTTTAGCCTTTGTGTTTTGAGTAGAACTGGTTGGGAACTTTTCAACTAAATGTTTATTTGTCAGAAAATGCCAATTTGTCAAAAAAAGAAATTTAGTGAAAATGTATCAGTTTTGACTAAAGTTTACTCAGGAAGATGTCTTAGTTCCAGGATGGAATTTCAGGTCAAAAGTGGAGGGGAAGGGCCCTTGGTTTTGTTTCACATCAGGACAGGAATCAGTGTCAAGACCTTGCATTTTTTGCAAAGCGGAAGTTTTATTTTCTGGCCAACCCTAATTTTCAGGACTTTTTTTTTGTTATTGTTTTCAGTTTGGCTGTTTTTAAACATCTCCTCGGTTTCAGGGTGGAGGTAGGTGGCTATTGCATCAGTTAACTGATGCAAGTTTATTAATATAATATTAGTAATATCCGTTGATTCAATCAGTTTACCAGAAAGAAAGTAACCAGCTTCATCAATTTCAAAGCACAAGGGTCCTATAGATCCCCAGGCTGTAGGGTGTCCTTTGCCATTTAAATCATCTTAGCTGGAGATATATTTAGCTAACCAGTCTCTGTAGATATTATTTATGCCAGGCTTATCACTGTGATATCTGAGCACCTATGGACAGAGTATTTTCATTTGTTCATCTTGATTCTCAGAGCTGTATCCCGGCTCTTCATCTGACAAACAATATACAAAAGATGAACGGGATCAAAATCAGTTGACAGTGTACAAACAATGTACCATTCTAAGTCAGTTGGGCTGTTTTTGTAGTCAAGGTTCTCACAGAACTAGATGCCAGATGGAAAGCAATTATGATTAGGTTTGTGGACCTGATCTTGAAAGGTGCTGAATAGCTCCTGAGTAGACTGTGGGAGTTGAGGTTGCTTGGCGTCTCCTCAGGATCAGAGCAACAAGACCTTTTGGGGGCAAAAAGGTGCTGTTTGCCTTGAGCACAGGGGCTTCCACCAGTGATATCTCTATGTTCATGCAAATTTAGACATGTTTTTAGGTACACGTTAAGTCTCATGCACTACCAGGGGTGTAGCCATTAATCTGAAATTTCTTCACACACTGGCCTATCCGTTGTACCCTGACAGCAGCATACCCATTATTTCCCATGATAGACATGCCATTGCACACAATTTGATCACTAACACAGCAGGTGCTGCTATAGATCTCTAGCAGTGTGTTAATAAAAAGCCTTATGAAATTCAGAAAGCCCCTGCCAGTCACCATAAGCAGTGTTGCCCCAAGGAAATGAAAAATTGCTTGCCTGCATATACCCAGGTGCATTACAGATTAGAAAGTGGCTCCAGGTATTTAGGTGCTTGAAGCCTGTCTGTAAGATTACTCTCCCCCATAATAATGCAGTGGAATCAAATGATCCATTTTCCAATATGCCACAAGGCTGATTAAAATGGGAGGTTGGCAAGGAGTTTTAGACGGAACATTTAGCTTTGTTTTTTAAAATGGGGGAAGGGTGGGGAAAGATTACAAAGCCTGGAATGAATAGAAATAATTTCATGATTTAAAAAAAAAACAACCCAAGAAGAATTTAATTTAAATCTTTCTCTCAGAGCTGGAAACCCAAAGACAACAGCATGTGCTACAGGAGAACCCCAAAGGGCAACAGACTGTGAACAGAAAATGTAATTGACCTCGCTGGTCTCACAACAAGAAGTTCTTTCAACCTAACTGTTTATGGCTACTAAGATGGGTAAAGCAATTATTATTTGTAGTAGTTCCTATGTAACACTTCTCATCTTCAAAGCGCTTTGCTAGCATTAAGTGATTCTCGCAACACCCCTCTGAGTTAACAATAATCGTAATAATTAATCATTGTTTGTACCTAAATAGCACTTTACATCTTTGCAAACACTAGCCAGTCAATCCTTGCACAACACCCAAGAAGTAAATAAGTTACCTACCCATATATAAGTAGTGGGTAGGTGTGAATGACACTTTACAAAGAAAACAGTCTTTGCCCCCATGAGCTTGCGGTATAAGGCTTCGACCTTGCAATTGCATCTGTTTAGGAGGACATCTGTGTCTGCATGGAATGTCATTGGGTTCTCCATTCAGGTAGATTTTCTGCTGGTCTAGAGCCACTTGTGGGATTGCAGCCTACAAAGTTATACAAACATGGATAATGAGAGCAGATAA
Source organism: Chelonoidis abingdonii (assembly GCF_003597395.2). NCBI lineage: Eukaryota > Metazoa > Chordata > Testudines > Testudinidae > Chelonoidis > Chelonoidis abingdonii. The sequence goes on from NC_133788.1 coordinate 14,576,361, forward strand.
AGGTAAGGTAAGTGAATGGAAGGAAACAGGTGACAGTAGAGATTGGCCGCTTTCTTATATATGCCGTTTTCTGAGAATAAGTCAAGCAGGGGAGCAGGAGTGGAGAAAAGGGAGAGGAAGGCTGTTTTAGCTGTAATATGTTGGATGAATGGATTGAAGAGAGAAGAAGTTAGAGACAGGAAGGCTGAAGAAGAAGTTGCCGTAGTCTGTGTGAGTGAGAATCGAGGCGTAAGCCAGGGCTTTTGCAATGGGAATAAGGCAGAAAGGGATGCAATTTAGAATTGTTAGAGAGGGAGAAGCAGCAAGATTTTGTTGAAAACCTGAATGTGAGGGGAGAAGGAAAAGGAAGGAAACTCCAAGATTGTGCTCTTGAGTGACCAGGAAGAGACTGGATTTGTCAGCAGAGATGACAAAAGCAAGAAGAAAAATTTGTAGATGGGAAGTTTGTGAGGGGCTGTGGAAGTCGATTAAATCATGGGGTGGGCTACAAGGACACAATGAGGGTGGGGATTAGGCCATAAGGGTGATTGGAGAAGGCCTAGGGTGAGGTGAGGGAGATGGGAAGCCAGCAAGAGCAGTGATTTCGCTAATAGGAACATACAACTTAAAATTACCATCTGAAGCTCATTCGGGTCCCATAATTTGTATTTGAAGCACGCTACAAGGACATTGGTTAGATAGTAAACTAGGGTAAGAACACCTAGCACAACAGGGCCCTTATCCTGACTGGGTCAACTTGGGCCCTACCACAACATTAATAGTAAATATCATAATAATTAGTCCTCATAAACTCCATGTGACTAGGGCAAGTAAAATTGTCCTTCCTGAGAGGTGTGCAAAAAAAAGGCACAGAGGAGTTAAGTAACCCAAGGTGGGCAAGAGAATCAGTGACAGAGCCAATATTAGAACACCAGTCTTCTGATTCCCACTCCCATGTCCTAACCTCCAGATAGGGCTGCTTCCCACCTCACTACCACGCAGCCTTTCTGAAGGAATCAGGCAGTGGATCAAGTGGAGCATAATGGAAAACCTCTTCCACATGCCGACAACAAATCCCAAAGCATTTTACATTTATTTCTACTGCACAGATCGGATGATCTAACAGGACTTTCCATCTCTATTTTGTCTTGTTTCTAGCAGGATTGTTTTGTGAGCATGCCACCTTTAGGCCTGTTTTTGTGTGGTATATTGCCATAGCCTATGTTTATAGCAAATATAGGGCCAGGTTCTTAATTAGTGTAAATGGGCATAGCTCTAATGATCGCTGATTTACACTAGCTGAGAATTGTGCCCATAGTATTCACAGCATGTAGTTTAAGATAATCCAAAATAAATCCGGCAGTTGGAGACCAATCCTAGACCTATGAAACCTCAATAAATTCATCAAACTGCAACATTTCAAGATGGTTACCCTATTGACCATTATCTCAGCACTGGAACAGGGGGATTGGTTCTTGGCCCTCAATGTCCAAGACACGTATTTTCACATCACAATGCACCCTGCTCACAGACAGTTCCTCCAATTCATCATGGGAACCGATCACTACCAATAAAGGACCTTTATTGTCCACTACCTTTGAACTCTCTGCAGCCCCCTGAGTATTCTCCAAGTCCTCGCAGTAGTGCCCACCTACCTACACAAACAGGGAATTGTAATATTTCCCTACTCAGACAACTGTCTCATCAAGGCCTCATCTGAACCCGACGTCTTTTATGCCAATAGGCGAGCCTCAAAGAAAAATCCACATTGTCAGCGGTACAACATCTGGAGTTTATCAGGGCACAATTGGGTGCCATACAAGCCAGAGGCTTCCTCCCAGTTCACAGATTTTCGGCAATAGTCTCGTGTCAATGGTGAGAACCTGTCCTCAGATCTCAGCCAGGGCATGTCTCCAGCTGCTTGGCCACATGGCAGTAGCCAAGTTTGTGGTAAAGTATCCAAGACTGCACATGCACTGTCTCCAGGCTATATACAGTCTGTGTACAGTAACTCCTCACTTAAAGTCATCCCAGTTAACGTTTCGTTGTTACGTTGCTGATCAATTAGAGAACATGCTCGTTTAAAGGTGCGCAATGCTCTCTTATAACGTTGTTGGCAGCCACCTGCTTTGTCCACTGCTTGCAGGAAGAGCAGCCCATTGGAGCTAGCTGGTGGGAGCTTGGAACCAGGGTGGACCAGCAGCCCCCCATCAGCTCCCTGTTTCCCTAAGTTCCGTAACTTCCCCCTACTGCCATGTGCTGCTTCTGCCCTCTGCCTTGGAGCTGCTCCCCGAAGCCTCCTGCTTGCTGTGTGGGGGAAAGGGAGAAGAAGAGGGGGCTAATGCAGCGTGTCCTCCTGCTCCTGCACCCTACTTACCCCATCTTCCATAGAGCAGGGGGGACACACGACAGGGCTCAGATGGAGGGAGCTTCCTGGCAGGAGCTACCGTCTCAGCTTGCTGATCTACTTAAAAATGCAATGTACTTAGAGTGGAATCAGCGTACTTAAAGGAGCAATGTGCATCTTTCTCTCACACACACGGTGTGTGTCTCTATCTCTGTCTGCCGTGCTTTCTCCCCTCCCTCCATATGTGCTGCCTTGTAGAGTGAGGCTACATTAACAATGAGTTAAAACCCTTGAGGGCTCAGCCAGTTGCTAGTTCATCATTTAGCAGTAAGGCATTCCGTGGGAAATATCCCACCCTCTGACTTCACCACCTCAACCAAGCTTCACAATCATCATTCCTGTGTACAGTATTAAATTGTTTATTTAAAACTTATACCGTGTGTTTGTGTGTATATATGTATATAGTCTTTTGTCTGGTGAAAAAAATTTCCCTGGAAACTAACCCCTCCATTTACATTAGTTCTTATGGGGAAATTGGATTTGCTTAACATCGTTTCACTTAAAGTCGCATTTTTCAGGAACATAACTACAACATTAAGCGAGGAGTTACTGTACCTCACAGACACAGCCTTCACAAACTCCTGTTCACACCTGTCAAGGTCAAGGACTCAGTACTCTGGTAGACACAACCCCAAAACGTCCGTGTCAGTTTTCTTCAACCAACACTGTCCATGATACTTACAACTGACATCTCCTTAATCAGTTTGGGGAGTGCACTTTAGATCCATACAGTGTAGGGCAGATGGTCCTTAACTGAATCCATCCTATACTTCAACCTCCTAGAGTTACTAGTGGTCCACAGTGCCTGCCAACATTTCCTACCATCAATCAGACATCGTACTATAAGAGTTATGATGGACAATATCACCTGCATGTTCTACATCAACAGGCAAGGCGGAATGAGGCCCCCCTCTCTAGGCTTGGAAGCCCTGAAATTATGGAACAGGTGTATCCAGCATGACATCAGCATCTCAGCCGAATACCTCTGTGGACACCAGAACACCACAGCAGACTCATTGAGCAGGAGATTATCCCAAGACCATGAGTGGGGAGCTGGATACACAAGCCCTGCACCACATGTTCAGCTGCTGGGGATTCCCAACCATAGATCTCTTCGCCACACTGGAGAACACCCAATGTCCTCAATTCTGCTTGAGAGTGGACCTAGGCCGCGGATCCCTGGGAGATGCTTTCCTCCTCCCATGGGATGGTCCACTACTTTATGCTGTTCTCCCTTTTTGTTCAGAGTACGCCACAAGAGTCAAAGAGATCATACCTGAGTCATCCTTATAGCTTCAACATGGCCCCTTCAGATCTGGTATACTTACCTCATTCACATGGCACTATATCCTCCAATCACTTTGCGACTGACTCCACAACTCTTCTCACAGGGTGCAGGTTGAATCGCCCATCCCAATCCACAGTTCCTCCCTCTGAAGGCATGGCTCCTGCATGGTTTCAGGATCTGGAGATGACCTGTTCAAAGGCAGTAAAAGAGGTACTCTTGAACAGCAGACATGACAGAACTCGATGCAACTACCTCCAAAAATGGACAGGATTCCAATCCTGGTGCACCACCAGTCATGTCACAGCAATAAGCGGTCCATGACTGCTCATCCTAGATTGTGTTTTACATATTAAAAGATCGGGATTATTCACCAGCTCCATTTGTGTACACTTAGCTGCCATCATGACCTTTCACCCCAATATAGATGACCACTACATTTTTACCCACCCACTCATGAAGAGATTCCTGAAAGGCCTCCAAAATCTTTACCTACACATACAGGATCCCACCCCAGTTTGGGACGCTAGCCTTGTCCTATGCTAGTAAGAACTAGACCACCATTGGAACCAATGGCAACGTGCTCTGATAGTCATCTATCCATGAAAACAACATTTCTTGTTGCTATCACCTCTGCCTGATTGGTAGGAGAAATTGGCATGCTCATGGCATACTCTCCATACATGATTTTTCATAAAGATAAGGTTATGTTATATCCACATCCAACGTTCTTACCCAAGAGACCATCCTCCTTCTATCTAAATCAACCTATTCACCTTCCCTGCTTCTTTCTGAAGCCAAACAGCAACGAGAAGGAGGTGGCGTTACACACCTTGAACATCAGGTGAGCATTAGCCTTTTATTTGGACAGAACTAAATCTTTCAGACAATTGCTTCACTTATTCCTATCAATGGCCGAAAAATTGAAAGGCGCAGCCATTTATAAACAATACCTTTCCAAGTGGATCTTGCAATGTATACACCTGTCCTACCAACTGCACAACTGACAACCTCCTCCTGGAACTCAAGCGCATTCCACCTACTCTTTATCCACCTCAATTGCATTTCTCAATAATGTCCTGATTGCTGACATTTGCAAAATGGCCACCTGGGCATCCGTGGACACTTTTAGTCATTACTACACAGTTATTCATGAGGCAGCTTCAGATGCCCTACTAGGACACACTGTCCTATCATCTGTATTAAACACCATTCCAAAGCCCCAGCCTTCCAACTACAGGCACTGCTCTATAGTCACGTAGAATGGAGCACCTATAGGGACACCGCAGGAAGAAGAAGGGAAGGTTACTCACCCTTTGCAGTAACTGAGGTTCTTCAAGCTGTGTCCCCCTCTGGGTGCTCCACTACCTGCTTTCCTCCCTTCTGTTTCAAAGTTGACAAGCTCTGCAATAGAGAAGGAACTGGGGGGCAGTTGGACGGCGCAAGACAGGGAAGAGAGCATGTGAGGTCCAACGGGCAATGCTACTGAAGATCTCTGATCCCAGGTTGAGGGGGCGCCACCACACCTACAGTGCAACATCCATAGGGACATACATCTTGAAGGATCTCAATTACGGCACAGGGTGAGTAACCTTCTCTTCTTTTCTATAGACAGTGCTATCAATCTCTCATTTCCACTAGCATTGAACAGAGACAGATTTGACCTAGACTGCCTGGGTGTGGATAGCTGACTATGTTTTTTTTAGATATAAAATGCAATATTATGATTTGATGTTTTCTGAGCAATGATATATATAAGTCAAGAGCCCCTTCCTCAGCTGATATAAATCATCTTAGCAACATTAAAGTCCAGAGAGCTACACCAATGTACGCTAGCTGAGGTTCTGGCTCCAAATATCTTATTCTTGTCACTTGATGTACATTACCCTGCTTACCTACAGATTAATACATATTGCTTATCAGCTTATCATTCCTTATATTGTTTACAGACTGGTCCAGTTGAGGATGGCCCTTAATAAATCAGTGAAACAAGTGCAAGGACAAGCTGCCTGATTTTGCTTATCTGCCATCTAAATACCCAGTTTTTAAGCAGCATGAGCAGATAAACTTGTCTGGAAGAGTGTGGTAGGTCAACGTCAAAAGGAATACTTCATTTAAATGATATTAAGGGCTTGATCCTCCATTGTCTTGCACCTTGTGTAGTCCTTTAAACCACTGCAGAAGGATATAAATGCTACCAGATCAGGGTGGCAGTGTTTTACACCCACCTTGGAAAGGTATAAAGGTTTACACAAGGTGCAAGGCACTAGGGAATCAGGCCCTTAAATTAAGTAATATGTCCTATGCATGTATGTATTGCATATTGACAGCTAGGTATTATCGATGGACAAACCATTATTTTTGTTCAAGAGAGAGGAAACTGCACAATCCAAAGCAGAGCAAACAAAGTCCAAACGTGACCAAAACATTTAATTGTGAGCTGTGAAATAACCTGTAGCCCGTGTCATTTTTCAGAAAACCCTAAAGAGAGGATAATTGTGCCGATTTCACAGAAAGACCCCTGTGGATTGAATCCATGGCCAAATCATGCTGCTACCTGTTAAACTAAAGCAAGGGTGTTTCAATTCTTAATTACTTTTTAGGTTTGTTTGAAGTTAAGGTTAATTTTGTTCCTGCCTTTCATGAGGGTATGCAACAGCTCTACTATCTTTGGGAGCCAAAAATATAGCGAAAACACCATCTAGTTTCATAGCCTTTTGGAGGCAAGGGGATAACAATTCATTATGAACCCTGATCTAAATTTTTTTAAAGTGACTAGTAATTTTGGCTACCTCAAATTTTTGGTGTCCAAATTAAGACACCTTAAAAGGGCCTGATTTTCATAAAGTGCCACCCTCAAATAATCAGAGGTATGTCAAGTGGGGCACCCAAAAATGGAGACATCCAAAATCACTCACCATTTTTGAAAATTTAGGCCACTAGCTTTTCTGATTTTTAGTTTTCAGCTTTTTGTTAGTATTAGCTCTGTGTACAAGCCCACTCTCCTAAGTGCTGTCTATACCTCTGACATACTTTCTCCTTACTATACCCATTCTTATGGCTTTTGCTTTAATACCGGCCCCACTGAGGTCAATGAGAGTTTTGCCACTGGATTCAGTGGAGCCAGAATTTCACCTAGATTTTTGTCAGATTGGTAACATCATATGTGGTGCTGTCAGATTTTCACTGTGACCATTCAAAAAGGCAGCCCACATCCTCTGGCCAGGGGAAAAATGTATTGCAGAATGAGCAAGAAGCTTTTGGATCCTGTCAGCTACCTGATACAAAGCCTTAAATCTCTGCCTCGTAAGAGATTGACATCCAAGCTTGCCATCTTCTCAGTCAAGCCGAGGAATTATTTTCATGCTGAGAATTAACAAGAAGACGAGTGGCTCTTGCCTGTAAATCCTACAGTAAGGTAAATGGGGCTTTACTTAGGAGCTTAAGAAGTCTTTGAGAGTTTGTAATTTTTTCTTGAATGGTTTGTATGTATCTTTTGCCGCTGAAAATTTAACATCTAATCGTAATATGCAGCCCTTTTATCTCTTCAAAATATGGTGCAAACATTCATTAAGCCTCGTTGCTAATTATTTTCCTCTGTGAGGTAGGTAAGCATTATCCCCATTTTACAGATGAGAAGACTGAAGTAGAGAGTGTATGACACTTGCATTTTCAAGAGTGGCCTCTTAATGCAGGTGCTTACATTTTTGGATATCCAGTTTTACATACCAGAGGCCTGATATTGAGCAGTGCAGGGCACCTATGGTTCCCATTGGCTTCAACTGGAATGCAAGTGCGCACTACCTCTGTTAGGCCTCAAGTATCCAAAACTGGGTACCTGAAAATTGAGGCATCCAAACTTAAGACACTAGAAAAATTTGGTCTATGTGACTTTTCCTAGGTCACACAATGGTAAAACTGGGATTGAACTCCTGAGCTCCTAGCCTATCAGATATGAGACTCCAGAGAGGGCACCTCCTCAGCTGGTATAAATTGTCGTGACTCTATTGACATCAGGGACTGAATAAACGTATTCCCAAGATGACAGTATCACCTTTCTCTTTTTTTTCCGCCTCCCATGTTTGCTTTCCTTGGCAAGTAAAAAATTGTAGCTACTCTCCAGGGATTGTCCAGGCAGGAAGCTACAGTCCTTTAACTCTCTTTCTGGGGGCAAGAGAAACGTCTTTCCATTTCATAGGCTATTCTTAGAGAGCTTGTGACATGTCAACAGATTCACTACAGTTAGACAGAGTGCTACAGGCTGTCTGCCATTTTGTTGAGCACTGAAAGTTGTTGTTTGAAACACTTCAAAGTTCCAAACCTGCAGCTGCGGGCAGTCAGCAATCCTAATGCTGCAGCGCCATTCTCTTGAACATTTACGCGCTCAGCTATTGTTCCTGAGATGCCGAGCCACCTACAGAAGATGCCATTCTGTGCCAATTTACTGCATTTAATCAGATTCTCTCTCAGCTTCAAAAGGAGCAAAATTTCAGCACTGCTGTCATTGTAGCATGTGTTAGAGGCCTACTCTATACTCAACTTCGGTACTGATCTAACTATGTCAGTTAGAGGTGTGATTTTTACGGAAATAGGTATACCAGTACAACCCCTTGTGTGGCTGTAGTTATATGGTGCCTTATACCGGTATAGCTTATTCCCTGTCCCATATGACGATAAGCTATACCGGTATAAGCACCTTTCTACCAGTACTACTGCATCCACACTGGGGAATTAGGAGGGTTGTAATGATAAGAGTATAATTAAAGCAACTTTTATGTGTGGCCAAGCCCTTAGCATTGCTGCCATCGATTATACCTAAGTAAGGATTACACAATTGGGCTCAGTTCAGTCTAATTATTTGAAATCATTGTCAAACAAATTGGCTCTTCTCTTTTCAGTAAAGTAATTGAGTGCAAGGGACTGGACTAGATGACCTCTCGAGGTCCCTTCCAGTCCTATGATTCTATGAATCTATGAATTCTGAGTATCAAAGAGAATCTATAGTCATAATTTATTCAGTTCCAGTGTAAAATTTGGCTTCACAATATGAGGCAGTTAAAGAGAAACTAAATCCTTGAAAAAAAGCTTTCCCAGATTTCCTAAGAAAAGCATTTCCTCTGAGGACCTTCCCGTCCCATTTTTTTATTTCCCCTGCTGCAGATGAAACGTTTTGGTAGGAGAGGTCATTAAGTATGGAGGCATCTGTACTTTCCTTCTCCTTCTTCATGTATTGGGATCTCTATGGCTCCCTGCTAACATGTTCTATCTGACTGCCAGCTGCAGTTGAATTCTCTTGCACTTCAGTAGTGAGTGCACACCAAGCACTTCTGCATCTAAGCATGGATGTAATCGATCCACACTTGGCTGCTGCGGAAGATCTGTTTGATACACATTCTCTCTTGGAGCATGAGGGGCACTGAACTGCAATCGGTGGCCATCCACCATGGAGCAAATTGAACAGACAGTAAGCTTGTTGCCATAGTGGCAATTCTGAGACAATGTGTCACCGAATTGAAGTCTCAAAGGTGACCTTACAGTAGCATTTCTTTCACCCTGGCTGAGATTCGCTTTTATGGATAGATGCTGTACGTTTAAAGGAGTTTGTCTTTGTTCTGAGGAACTTCTCATGAATAGGTTTTGTATACTGTTTACTGGACAATCAAGTGTTTCTGTATTTTAAATGTAAGTAGTGTTTCGAAAAAGCGTGCTTCTGCTTTACGATTACTTGTATAATTTCAAATATTCACATGGGGTTTCATATCATCTAGAAAATGGGTCTTATTTGCCTCTCATTTACACCTACCTGTTTTGTACCCAGAGAGTTCCATCGCCTTCAGTGGAACTACTCCTAATTTACAGAGGTAGGAATTAGACCTAGTGTTTTTATTTTTTGATGCAATTTTCTGTAAATTGCCAGATCCCCAAAACAAACCTCAATGTGTATATTAGACAAGAGTTGGTTCATGACTGTTATTATATCTTATTCTTTAGCTAACGTTATAGAACCAAGAAATGAGCAAGCTAATTAATGTCAGTATTTGAATCCTGTGATTGCTACGGCAGCATGGATAGTTAAACTTCTTTCTGGTTTTGCTAAGGAATTAGCAGCAACACAGCTTTGAAGTGAAAAATGCAGGTATCTGGAGGCAATACAGAGACTAGTAATAATAAAGATCAATGAAGTAGGTCATCCCCAAAATAATCCCCAGTCTTTTTGTACACAGGGTAGCAATCATTAAAATAATTATTTTTGTAAAGTGAGGGAATGTCAAATTTTTGCTCAGGTCATAGCAACTATTTTGTGTCTCTTGAGATGTCTCTCTTCCCTCTTAAAATAATGTTGCTGAGCCAGATTCTGGCACCACTATTTACACACATGTGAGTAGTCCTATTGAAACCAATGGGTCTACTAGGGTAAATTCTCCCCACTATGTATATGGACTCCCCAGTATAATTCATTACTTTGGATTAATCAGATTTTTAATGTCCAGGCACTGTCTTTTCTGTTTTTGAGGGCTTGTTTGTTTTGCCTTCTTCCTACGGACAAATGTTGGCTTTATGTTATGCAAAGGCACCAGACTTCCTGATACCCGGGTTTTCCACCAGCTAGCTCTCTTGCCTTTTTGTGGGGCATTTGAGAGTTATTTGTTTGGTGAAGGGTGGGTTCAGTCTCTATGCTCATGGCTTTAAAATTTTCCCTGAACAAGGAAAGTCCCCACTCTAGGCAGACTGACTAACAGCCAGTTCTTGCTCCACTGTTATAAGATAACAGCAGCAGCAGCAGCAGCTAGACAGAATGGACATCTCGACTGTGTAGCAGACTTCCAGTTTTGCACAGTGTATTTGTGGTTCCCAGTTTCTTGGAACCTTGCTGAAACTGACTTTTTAAAAGGCAAGGTTGAAATGTCTTAATTTTTTAGGATTTTTGTTCTAATTTTTAGCTGATTCTTCATTTTCTCTTACCCATTGGGCCTGATTCTCCCCGGGTATGGTCACAAGTTGCGGTAAAATGTTACCATTCTAATTTGGTAGCATTCTGCAGCCACTTTACACAGTAGTAAATTACTGCAAAAAGTGCAAGACATCAGAGAAGCAGGCCTATTGGTTGTTAACGCTATAAGGAAGCATACTGCTTTATTCACCTTTTTGATTCTTTGCTTTGATATTTTGGATATATTGAGACATCCAGGAATAAACTGTAAAGTCTGTTTAAACTCTTTTCCTCCTCTTTTGCTTAATGGGCAATGTTTTTTTGCAGATCTTGATGTACACCATTTTGTCTCACCCTAGTACTTCTGTAGTTGTGGTATACTGTGATGCCCCTAGGTGAGTCATCAGCAGTGGGAATAAAACCATGGCATCTAGAGCTAACAGAATGAACCTCTGCTGGCTGAGCCAAAGGACTCTTCTCAACCTTGTACCCAATTCATACACCTTCCTATGTGATCCAGACACTAGAGGGAGACAGAGAGCCACCCTATATTAAGGGAAGGAAATACTTTTGGTCTGTAACTCAGAAATAGCATCATCACAGCTGCAGCAATGCTAGTAAGGTTGCAGGATCTGAGGGAGAGCATGCATTTGAGCTCCACCCAGAGCAACAGATGACATAGGAGATTAAACTCACCATCACCAAGAAAGTGAAATTGAATGTATATCTGGCCTATGGTCAGTGTTATACAGCCAGTTAGACTAGATGAGCACAGTGGTCTCTTCTCGCCTTATAATTTATGAATCTATTAATCAGACTCCTAACAAATTCACAAATGAACAGACTACAAAGAGGAATATTAATACAGGTGTTTCTTGTCACAATACGCATGTTCAGATAGAAAATGTGATCAATTTTCTTTCAGTATCTGAAAGCCATATTTCTAATCATTGTGTGCAGTGGGGTTCAGAGTCATCCTATCATCTTTAAATATTTTCTATTGCCAAACAAATGCAATTTTGTTTTTGTGTGTGTAGATCAGCAGCAGCTGGCACATCCCTTAGCCCATGCTGCTTCCCGCAGCCCCCATTGGCCTGGAACGGTGAACTGCAGCCAGTGGGAGCTGCAATCAGCCAAACCTGTGGATGTTGCAGGTAAAAAACTGTACCAGCCCGCCAGCGGATTTCCCTGATGGGCCACGTGCCAAAGGTTGCCGATCCCTGGTGCAGACTAACAATGACATCCAGTGGCTGAGCAGCCTAATCCCCAAAATAGTAGCACTCATTTCACCTGGAGCATGTTAATAGGGTGAGCCTGTGATGTAGAGCAGATTTAATTTGTGGGAAGATCATTGCAGGATTTTGTGATTGATACAAAGTTGTCAGCTTTGCACTTATTCCTTTGGAAATATGCTAGTGAAAGTCTCAAACCTGCTCCCACAGTAACCAAAGGAGATGATGTTTTCGTTAGTGTACAGTTGCTTCCTTTTAGATTTCCTTGATAGCAGATTTGATTTACTCAGATGCCTACAGATTTCCCTGTGGTTTAAATCAGGGGTCGGCAACCTTTCAGAAGTGGTGTGCTGAGTCTTCATTTATTCACTCTAATTTAAGGTTTCATGTGCCAGTAATACATTTTAACATTTTTAGAAGGTCTCTTTCTAAAAGTCTTTAATATATAACTAAAGTATAGTTGTATGTAAAGTAAATAAGGTTTTTAAAATGTTTAAGAAGCTTTATTTAAAATTAAATTAAAATGCAGAGCCCCCTGGACTGGTGGCCAGGACCCGGGCAGTGTGAGTGCCACTGAAAATCAGCTCACATGCCGCCTTCGACCATATTTTGCCTACCCTTGGTTTAAATGCATGACAATGCAAATCTTTGTATAGCTTCTAAGCAGAGCACAGTAGCCACTGAACATATAATTAGCCAGTTCTACCTATATTATTAGGCCTTATTGAATATTACTTTATAAGGCTTTTGAGCACATAAATGAATATAAGTTTTTAAAAAATATGTACATTTTGGTTAGCTAAAGTGAAGCATAGTAATGAGCTACCTCAGGCTGAAGTGATGGGGCCCTGGAATGACAGGAATCCATTTCTCTCAAAGCAGAATTGATAAGAACAGGTCTGGGGCCAGGTCTACACTGCGACTTTAAATCGGTTTAATGGCCGATATACCGATTTAATGCTGTATCCGTTCACACGACGTCGTCATTAATATCGAGTTAAACGGCTCCTTAAATCGATTTCGGAACTCTCCAACGAGGGATGCTTATATATTCGATAGTGATAACTCGAGTTAGGGTTCAGTGTGGACGGAATCGACGTTATTGCCATCGGCGCGGCATCCGAGTGCAGCACTCGCTCTGGACAGCAATCTGAACTCGGATGCAGCGGGCAGGTTAACAGAAAAGCCCCGCGAACTTTTGAATTACATTTCCTCTTGCCCAGCATGGAGCTCTGATCAGCAACGCTTGGTGATCATTTGAAATCGAAAAAAGAGCTCCAGCATAGAACCGTACGGGAGATACTAGGTCCTGATCGCTGTATGGGGAGACAATATCTGTTGTATCCAGCTCCATTACTAGAAACACGAAAATGCCAAAAGCATTTGAATAAAAAACTACTCCAGGATACACAGCGTTCTGTGTGACAAGTGTAACGGGAAGCCAGAGACTCAAATGGACGCGCAGAAGGAAGGGAGGGGTACTGAGGAACTCCAAGCTATCCCACAGTCACAGCAGTCTCTGAAATTATTTGCATTCTTGGCTGAGCTCCAATGTCTGTAGGTTTCAAACACAGTGTCTGGCATGTGTTCACGGGAACAGCTCTCAGTTTATTTCCCCCCACACACGTGAAAAAAAAAGGGAAAGATTTGCTGTGCTATGGCGTTGCGTCAATGCACTCCCGCGAAAAAGGCGCCAAAGGGTTTGCTGCCTTCACAAAGGGAAGGGGTTGAGGGCTGTACCCAGCACCAAACCGGGCAGTGTTTTCTGCGCCCTCGCGCAACTGTGCTTCAACACGGAAGTGGGAACTTATGGGATAGCTGAGGAACACTACCACAGTGCACCGCTCCTGAAATCGATGGTAGCTTTGGACCATGGACGCAAACAATCGATTTCGGGATCCCACTGTGGACGCGCTAAACCAATTTTATTAGATCTGTTTTGTAATATCGGTTTAAGCTAATTCGAAATAAATAGTGAGGTCAGATGCTCAGCTGGTGTAAATCAGCCTAGCTCCATTAAAGTCAGTGGTGCTACACTCATTTACAGCAACATACCTCTAGCCCATTTATCTTTTAAGTCCTGGTTGTTTTCAGGATAGATAGTTAGTTATGAAGAAAAGTGTCAAGAACTGAATTCAGAATTAGTTACATTTTCTAATTAGTGTATGGGAGGCAGAACATGTTAAATAATGCAATGCCATTGGCCAATAAAGAATTGATTTACAATGTAAAAGGTCATTTCATATAGACCAAAATATAACAAACCCCTTATGAAGTAAATTATACCAAGAGCGTACTCCCAGAAGCAGTAATAGGACAGTATCCTAACAGTGGCTAGAAGTAAAGGGCAAAAAAGAATATGGTAATTTCACTGTGACATGTGAATGGGGTTTGACAAGAGCAGGTGCTCGCTGAGGATATTGTTTATCATTGCAGTGGATCGCCTCGGGCAATGAGACTGAAATTAAAGCTATCATTGCAGTCAGTGATTACAACAGTGATGGGTGTAGTGTAAGATGAGAGTATCTGTTGCATGTTTGTTGGTAATGCAGTGTTCATTCTGTTTGCAAATTGCGGATATCGGGTCAGGGATAGACAACTATTAAGGAATCCTGTCACCACGCTATATGCATTCTGTGGAGATGATTTTAGGGTTGTTTCCTACAATCTGCTGTAAATTTGAGTTAATCTTAATGATGCATCATACACAGAACCTACCTGGCTGAGGAAAGGGGGGGATATTATATTATCATTAGGCCTACCCATACTTACAGAAGCGTATCTTGCCCTAGACTTACTCATAATAGTAATATTATGTTTCAGCTGTTATACAAGCAGTTTCAGAAAAATCTGGTACAAAAGCGACACTGTATCCCATAAGAAGCTGTCTTCTGATACCAAACACACAAATAACCTGATAGAATGAATGGTTGCTTCCAATGGGAACACATCTAATTTTAGACAGTAGTACTTTGTGTGCCCACCAGCCAGTACTTCAGAAATGAATGATTTACAGTTAAAAATAGATTTTTTTCATGTGTTTACTTGTGTCAGGTCTGAGAGCTTCAGGGAATATAATGTTTAGTTCCAGAACTATTTATTTCAGTATATTCTGGAGATGGGTTTCACAAGATCTGCTTAGCATAACCAATTGCACTGTCACAAGTGGAAAATGTTTCCAACCCTGGTTATAATTCCAAGAAGTAGCTTGCAAATTTATTCTGACTTGACTGCCTTCTGTTGTTTGGTTAATTTAAAAAGTAAATGAGATAACTGTTATAATAGCTGGTTGAGTAAGCCATGCATTGTGGCATAATTTCCTTTCTACTAAATAAATGTACAGGATATGAATTGTGTGCAAAATGAGGATTCTATTTCAGAATAAGAATGCTGTGTATGGAAATGCCGCCTTTGGTTGATAGTAATGTATATTGGTAAATTGTTGTTATATTACATTTACCAAATGTCTCTTTGCAACAAGGAGCCCAATTTTCTTCTCTTGTACACCAAAGTAATCCTGTTGAAGTCAGTGGAGTTACACCACTGAAACTGGCGTAACTGGGGCCCTGCACAAATACACGGAAGAAATTTGCCATGTCAACCACTGTGTGTTTCCCTAGCATACCTGTAACACACCTTGCATGGACACACAAAGGAGCTCCCAACAACACAGACTTTCACTCCACTATTTGGACTAGACATTCTTGGAGAACAGTGGGTATTTCAGCAGTCCAGATTAGTGGACCTAAATAAAAACGTATTTTCTTTTTTAAGAAGTTAATGTTCATGTACTGCCATTGGAAGGGAATGGGAACTTTTCCCCCCATGCCTTGTTCTTAGTTAATTTTTTTACATGTTATTTGCCATCTCACTTATCTTGGGTTTGTTAATCTCCACTTCAAACATTTTTCTCCCCAAGTCATTTCACTCTGCTTACCTCCTTCCTACTCTGTGATGTAATTTTAATCAAATATCATCAGACAACTAACAGATATATTAAATATGCACATTTGCAAACAGTGCTCCCTTCACAAAGCCAGCTTGTTCTTCTAACATCCTGATCACTGCATGTTACGAGCACTAAGGGACCTCAAAATTTAACAGGGAACCAGCCTATTGTGCAAAACCGGGAAAGCAAATATATACAGCACATGTTCTTGAAGGGCCAAATGATTCCACTGTTTTCTAAGCATATAATATATCCACAGAGAACTGATTTTGTATTAAGTGCTTAATTAGCAACCAAAGAGTAAAGTCAGGAAAATCCAGTTAATTATTTTTCTTGGGTACATAGTATGTTTCACATTGCTATGTTCAGTAATACGTTTATATTAAGACTTAACACTTTCATGGTTCACAGGTCAAGATTAATCATTTGTGACCTTGGAATGTAGCTCTTCTGTTCATGAAGTAAAAGCTGAGTAAGGGAGACTCAGACAAGAGTCCATACGTCTGATCTGATAGAGTAGTTAAAGTGTAATTGAACAGCGAAGATAATATTACTTTTTGGAGAGAAGAATTAAAAACCTCAGGGACAAGAAAGGTGAAATATGAGTAATTGTTCAGTGTGAGAGAATTATGAATTAAGCCGTAACAGGACTGAGGATGCATGTCACACTGTTATTTTTCCACTAGAATTGTTTTTCAAGATTAATTTTATCTGTTTAAAATATTAAATGGCTTATTTTTTTTTAAAAAATGTATCAGATGCACTGATGGCAAGACTACCTACTGCCTCATTGACCGTAGCAAGTATCTTTACTTCTTCATGGCAAGAAAAAATAGTTGGATGGTAGATTACTGAAGCTATCTATTGTAGCAACTATCTTTACTTCTTCATGGCAAGAAAAAATAGCTTGACAGTGGATTACTGAAGCCTTTTTAGCACTGATTTTGGACAGACATACGACTGGTTTGTTAGTAAACAAGCCATGATGCCTAATATCTATGGGGCAGCATCTCAGCTGCATCTGAACACCACTTGTACTCAGGGAGTGGGGGGGTCAGGAAACTGATGGCATCTCCTCGATCCTGAGTGACACCCAGACCCCTGCAGAAGAGCAGCTCTGACTTACACTCGTTCAGTGACCTTGTGCCAGTCTTGGGGGGCAGCTGATCTCTGCTCTTCCACGTTCCATTCCTGCCCCGCACCTATTCCAGAATGACCTAACCTGCCATCTCCCTTACTATGTCAGGGATGAGGAGGCAGCTATACTATCTCTGCCAACTTTACACCAGTAGAGGTCTCCTGCACAAGGAGAGTTCTCCACTGTTGGCTATTTTAGGACTTTTTTTTTGTAGCTTAGTGGGTTTAACAGACCAAAGAATCTCAGCCTGATCATCTGAATATTTTTTTTGTTAAACTGAAAACAAAAAGCTCGTACAGTTCTATGCATTGCATTGGTTTGAGAATCAGTTTTCTGTTGTGGGTTGGCTGGAGGGCTTCTATTCAAATTATACTAGTCCAGCTGACTTTACAATCATTTTAAAATGATCTACTCTTCACTTTAGAAAACCTTAAACTGTACATATTTAGCAGAAATTCAGAAAGGAAATATCATTTTTCTTGGTTGCATGGCTTTTTCTATCCTACTGTGCACTAAACATTATAAATTAAAGCGAACATGTTCCTGAGTAGAAAATGAATGACTTTCACCATAATACATGATCTCTTAGAGCAACAAGCCTTTTCCCTATTATCTTCTGCGTTTATGAGCTTCTGTGCCAATACAAATTGTTATTTTATAACCTTATGGTTGTTTCTCCTATCACTTTTATATCAAAACTAAAATGCTTTTACAGATATTTAATTATTGCCAACTCTCATGATTTATTTTGAGTCTCATGATATTTGGTGTTTCTCTTAGCTCCTGAAGGCATGCGACTGACTAAGAATCTTTGTTTTGATTTAAAAAAAAAGTTTCCAGCCCTCATCATTGCAGATAAACACATGAAAACATGACCCATAAGGCTCAAAGGCTAGAAGACAAATAAAAAGAATCCCACATTCATTATTTTTAAAATAATTTCATTCTTTTAAAACATGTCTTGTGATTATTTGCATCCTCACTCCTGATTTTTGAACAGCTGGAATTGGCACCACTGATGTCTGATTTACTTTTCATATTTGCACTTTGTCTTGGACAATGAAATTGAGAGGAGTCCTTTCACAGTTGTTTTTAGTCGGTTTGACTTTCTGGTTCTCATGCACTAGCACACTGCAGCAGTGTTTGGTTTGTAAAGTATTACCCTGCTGGGTACTATATAAATCCGAACTAATATTTTCATCAACTTCTTCTTTTAATCCAGGGAATCATTTGTATTTTTATTGGTTTTGTTATTTTCTGTTTAAACACACACACACAATTTTGGTTTATATGTGCTTGTAGCATTGTTTGCCTGTTACTATGAGGATAATAAGATGGAACAATTTATTAATCTGTCAGCGCTTAACAAAGTAGTTACATGTATTCTGCAGCTCTAATATAGTGGTTATAGGTTAACCATCTTGTAAATTCCATAGGCATTTCTATATATGTGTAAATGAAATAAACTAGATTCTTACTGGTTGACTACATCAAGAAAAACTATGGTGAAATCCTGGCCCTATTGAAGTCAATAGCAAAACTCTCGTTTGGGTTAATAGGGACAAGAATTCACGTGTGGCGCCAGTCCTGCAATACATTACATCCTTGTAGAGCGATACGAACTTCAGTGAGGCTCCATACAGGCAAAGCAGAGCACCTACATGCAGCAGATTGCAGGATCAGGACTGAATTGACACACTTAATTTACCCAACTGGTGGTCATGCAGCAAGAAATACTTTCCAACAACATATTCCTGTCCCTATCTATGCTTGAAGTAGTTTCATAGTACTCAGCTTTTTTTTTGTACATTGTATGTGTATAAGATTTCTTGTAACCAACACAGAAGTAAGCATGTGTCTTGCTTGCTTATGCCTGGTGTTACTCTTCAATCTGAAAATTGTCTCTGAAACATCAGAGTTTGATTCTTCTTTATGCTAAATTAATAGAGTTAAGCCTTATATAAATACCACGTGCTTGCCATGTGCACGTGATTGAATACACCAATGGTGTAATGGACAGCTATGAAAATACCGGAAGTGGAGTCCTTTACAGTTGCTACAAATTTATATCTAATTTGTTCAACTTATTTTTGTCCAGGGGGATGTCTGCACTGCACAGAGATGTGACTGCAGGACGTGTAGACACACGCAAACTAGCTTTGATCTAGTTAGCTCAAATAAGATAGCCGTGAAGCCATGGCAGCATGGGCTGTAGAAGCCCACCTGGGAACCTGGATTTGTACTCAAGTGGCTAGTCTGTGTTTCTGTCCATCACACCTCTGTAGTATAGACATATCCAATGTTTGGTACTTTATTTCAAAGGACAGTGGCAAAGACTCTTGCACTAAAATGATACTGGCAACAGAACATTGGATACCAACTGTTTTATAAGGATTCTTTTGTTTAAATGCATTTTGATAATTCAGCATAAATGTCAAGAATCTAGAAGTTATTAAAGTTCTAATGTACTCTCCTGAAAAAAAGAGTTTGGACTTGCAATTGATACATCTTTGGAAAGGTTAATTCTGACTGTTTTCTTAGGGGTTAACTTTATCCACTGGGTAGAAGATCTGATTGAACATGATGCTGACAAAAACACAAAACTTTCTTTGATGGGGAATTTTACATAAACATACAGTATGCTACTTACTAATCCACTTCCTATTTATTTGGATGATGTTGGTACACCAGTTCACTTTCACCATTAGAGCTTGTAAGTGATGCTTTTGATTGACTGTGGGCTTGTCTACACTGCAGCTGGGAGCATGCCTTCTAGTGCCGGTAGACAGACTCTGCTCAAGCTAGCGTGCTAAAAATAGAAGCATAGCTGTCACAGGATGGGCTAGCCACCTGCTCTCCCCTCTGGTTCTGATCTCAGATGTCTGGCTAGCCTGTGCTGCAAAATCAGTACTGCTATTTTTAATGTGCTAGCTTGAGCAGAGCTAGCCTAAGTCTGTCTGCCTGAGCTGGGAGGCATGCTCCCAGCTGCAGTGTAGACCTACCCTAAGAGACCCTGATATGCATCTACTGATATTACATGTTTGCAGTTGTTCCAAACAAAAGTTGGTGTGTGGGTGAGAGACTGGATAACATCTGTCCTCATGATACTTGGTTCAAACCTCTGCTGAGTTCCTTCATACTTCAGCCTGGACTAGAAATACCCCTTCTTTTCCCATCCTGGATCTCTCTTGAAGATACAGAATTGTGTTACATTTTATTGTGGCTTAGTAATGTGCACACACAAATCTACTTTGAAGTTAATTTTTGAGTCTAGTTTTCCTCTATTAAAAATATTCTGTAATGAATCCATATTATTCACATACAGTAATTTATTTCTCCAGTCTTTGTCAATAGCAGTGCTTCCTAGCTTTCTCATTTTGTACTGTGTAGGATATCAAGATAGTACTCCAGTTACTCTTTATACTGATTTTTCTCTTGAACATCTGTGATTTATTACAACCTGAATACAGCCACAACAAATTTTAGCTTTGCTTTTTGATCAGTTCACTCTTCAGTTAATCCAGCTTCTCAATTCCACATGCATTTATCAAATTGGCTGGACCTTGTTTGATTTCTTGAGTGTTTAATTATTTTTCAACTCAGAACTCTCTTGTGTGATAAGCCACAAAGAGAGTTTAAACAGAAGGCAAGAACAACAGGAGGAAAACAATATCTGACGTATGATATCCTGTGCTGTGCAATTGTACATTAATTCAGTTAGAAGAGGGATATGATTAGTCTGATCCATTTGGGGAAAGATGTCAAATCTTGTAAGCTAAGATATTTTGCTGATGCGAATACACTGTCCATCGTCTTTCCCATCTCTTCCAAGCAATTTTCTGGGCTTCTGCTTTTACCAACTCTTCTTTTAGAGAGAACGTTCATAGCAGTGTTGTTTTGGGTTTTTTTAAGCAGACAGGACAAATGAGCTTGCTCCAGAAAGCTGACTCCCTGACTTCCAACCCTGCAAAAAATGATCACATCACTAGATCTCCCAGTAGGTAGCACATTACTTTTTTTTACCAAATCATACATATGACCCATTTGTTATATAATTAATGAAAAATGGCTTTTTCACGTCAGTCTCACTTAACCGTCAGCATCCTTATTTAAAAAATACCCTGGATCATATGGCATTACCTCAGTTGATGTTTTATAGTTTTAAGAAATATAAGGCACAGACCTTGAAGAATGTGGTTTTCAGAATATGGTAAATTCTTCTTTGTATGTTATTTAGGTGATTTTAATGTGATAGGGCATTGCATGAGCTAGATATCTATGCAGAAAATTTACCATATGAAAAATGCAAGCATTTGCAAAAGAATCCTAACCTCATTGTTCTTTGTCTCGGAATTTTCAAGATGCTGTTTCATCTCATCCCACACACATAACTTTTCCCTTAATATTTACCTTTAGTATGTGTTTACATAGGGATGTTTTTCACTGCAGAAACATCTGCTGCAACCGGGTTATATTGCTCCCAAAGAGAGCATGGATTGAACAGCATGTTACCATCCTGGATGAGCTCCCCTCAGTGGGCACTCACCAGGTGGCTGGACTGGACCCAAGCTTGGAGTGCGTGCATCTCTGTAGCTGTAAGCTTTAGGCTCACACTTTAGGTGCAGATTCCATGTCTGACCCCGCCTCTTGGCAGCGGGGACATTGCAGTCCGATTGCCAAGGCCCTGAAACCAGCACCAGCTCTTCCAAGCTTCCTCAGTAGCTGTTGTATGCTCTCAGAGTTCTCCTGATGGTGTGGACCCTCTGGTTTACCGTTTCCCCCTTTGAGGCAACATGACAGTTGAAAGACACAGACTCTGTAAGGAATTTCTAAACTCACTCACACTTTACTCTTAGACAACAGGAGAGATACACAGATCTGTGGAAGACAACAAAAATCTGTATGTAAATCCCTGTCTCAGTTTTTGCATCCCCCAAAGAGCCCTTTGGGATTTGCTCAGTGTTTGTTCAGGGGGTCCATGATTCTCCTCTTCTCCTTCTGCTGCTCAGTCTCCCCAAAATGGCTGATGAGAGACACTCCTTTGTATAAGGTTGCACTCCCCTCTGTCAGCTGACCACCTTCAGTGACTTCAAGTCCCTTGTCAGGTGATCCATTGCTTGGTTACCAACTCACCTGGAAGAACAGGTTTCCTTAGGTGTTAGCTAACTCATTGTCCAAGAGTGTTTCCATTTTCATAGGAGATCTTCCAGTTTAAGGAGCTTTGACTGCTCTGCATTGATCAGCCTCAGCCAATGCCTCCAGGAATCCCAGTCCATGATGGAGGTAAACAACAACAGTGGTGATAGAGCACAGTTTTGCAATCTATATGGTGTTCACAAAAGAAAATGGAGTTTGTACTTTGCTATAGAGATGTACAGTTATACACTAATCCTTCACACAGTACAATGTAAATGTATAATACTCTCATTTGGATTTGCAGTTTTGGGGATAAAATTGAGTTGATCTAAGGAACTGGTGGGTTAACCTGCCTTACTCTCTGTGGTACAGCTACAACCAGTGACTAAATAACTTCTCTGTCCTCAGACTCCCGGGTACTGTTCTTCCCATTTGCGTTCCCAATCTGTGTTCCGTTGTGCTATGTAACTTTTGCAGCTCTGCTGTTCTTGTTTGCATGGGAGGGGGGGAAGAGCTGGAAATGCGGTGACTTCTGCTGTAGTTCTGCCATTTGCGTCACATGAACTGCATGTTCTCTGAGCTCTCTTCTCAAGAAGCTTTGAAAAGAATGCAGACCTAACGCTGACTCCTGGAGTGCTCTGTAGGCCCATTTCCCATGCACAAGCTGTCATTCGTTTAGTCCACTTGGATGCAGTAGTCCATCTCAGCAGGACATCTTTAGATTCCCTTTTAGGGTGACCAGATGTCCCGATTTTATAGGGACGGTTCCGATTTTGGGGTCTTTTTCTTATATAGGTTCCTGTTACCCCCATCCCCTGTCCCAGTTTTTCACATTTGCTGTCTGGTCACCCTATTCCCTTTCCAAGTCTGACCTAGATACAACGCAGCTTCTCCCTGTCAAGATTAAGCAACAGCCAGTTTCACGGTTTGATATGGCAGCATCATAAGATTAGTACTTTCCCCCACCTGTCAGCATCGGCGAGTGTTCTTGCAATGAAAACTGCTACCCCCCATTTGGCAGCTCTTCCGAGTCACCTCGCACTGTGTGACCCCCATAAACTCAGACCAGGGATTCCATCTGCCTTCCTTGTCACAGATGCATGTACAGCAAAACATTCTCCCTGTGTCAAATCCAAACCCACAAGTTTCTCCCTGGACTTCCCCCGTCAAAATCCACATGTTCTCTCTGTCCTTCCTAGGTTCAGCCAAGCATCTTGAAACTTCTAATTATCTCTCATCTCCCTTGAACTGGATTCTGAGCTCAGAGTTACAGGAGACAATCAATTTGCAAACTTTCCTGATACTTCCACTGCGTATTCCTCTCCTGTGCTCTATAGATTTCATCTGTCTTCTTCCAGGAAAATTTAAAGGTATTTTTTGCTCTACTTTGCAGTTCCCAACAGTTCTGTTAAGGTAATCCTGTTCAGGACCCAAAGTGGCTCCATGATTTCATGTCAAAGGCTTTTCAGGAGGAAGACCACAAGCATTGTGTTTTCAGCAATCAGGTGAGGGAATTATAAGTAATGATTTAAAGAGTGTACTTACCTGTGCCAGTAGCCATATGGTACTGGAATTATCTGATCTTCATCCTTAGTTTTTTACAAAATTTGTAGCATAGATTTCTCCTTTAACTTAACTATTGCATTGAAGATATTCTCCAAACCAGTGATCAAATTGAGATAAGGGAACAATTTCATCATGACATACTTGGGCTGGCTCAAAGTTCCTAGTGAGTTGCTGTTCCTCCATTAAGTGTTCATTGTGCATCAGACCAAGAGCGAAGTGAGTAAAGAATCCTTTCTTTCCTTCTTTCTCAGAAATCCAAGTCAGTTTTATCATCTGGGCGGGCAAGATGTTTTGCTCCAGGGAGAGAGTTCAGAGAAACCATATGGAAACCTCAACTATTAGTTAGCTCCATCAGGCTGTTTTCACCTGTTGGAGTATTTTAGCATCATGTTGGAAATGGTTGAGAACACAGGAATTGCCGTACTGGATCAGACATCACACCAATGGTCCATCTAGTCCAGTATTCTATCTCTATCAACAGCCAATACCACATGCTCCAGAGCAAAGTGCCGGAAACCCTGCCAAAGGTAGTTATAAATAACTTGTCCATGGGAAAGTTTCTTCCTAATGCCCTTTAGTAATAATTGGCTCATGCCCTGGAGCTTGAGAATGTGTATCCCTTCCAAATCTTTCTTTTTAAAAACAGATAATCTTTACTATCATACCTCTAGATATCCTTGTTAGCCATATAAATGTCCAGTTCTTTTATGATTCCAGGAGGATTCCATCTTTTCCAATTACAATGTTATTTCCCAATTTCTTATTGTTTATTATATAATGGGAACACATTTTTTAAAATACGGAGGCTGAAACTTACCTATGGGTATGTCTGCACTGCAAAAAAACAACCCATGGCAGCGAGCCTCAGCTTCGGCTCTGAAACCTTGAGGAGAATGGGGTGGATCTCAGAACCTGGACTCCAGTCTGAGCCCGAAAGCCTACACTGCTAGTTTTATCTCTGTGGCACGAACCCCTTGAGCCCGAGTCAACTGACCTGGCCTCTGGGGTTTTTTGTGGCATTCATCACTGTAGTACAGGGTGGGCAAACTACGGCCTGTAGGCTGGATGGTCTGGGATTGCCCCGCTCCGGTGCTCCAGCCAGGGCACAGGGTCAGAGGCCACACCACACAGCTCCCAGAAGCCGCAGCATGGCCCCTCTCCAGCTCCTACGTGCTCCAATGGCCCCTTCCAGTGCTCCAATGGGAGCTGCAGGGGCAGTGCCTGCAGATGGGGCTGTGTTCAGAGCCGCACCTCCGCATAAGAGCCAGAGAAAGGACATGCCACTGCTTCCGAGAGCCACTTGAGGTAACTGCCGCTCGGACCTTGTGCCTCTGAGCCTCTCCCCACACCCCAACCCCCTGCCCCAGCCCTGATCCCATTCCCGCTCTCCAAACTCCTCAATCCCAGCCTGGACCACCCTCCTGCACCCCAAACCTCTCATCCCCAGCCCCACCCCAGAGCCCAGCCGGAACCTGGAGCCCTTCCCACACCACTCCCCCAATTTTGTGAGCATTTCATGGCCTGCCATACAGTTTCTATTCTCTGATGTGGCCCTCAGGCCAAAAATTTTGCCCACCCCTGCTGTAGTATCTGAGTGCTTCACAAATACTAATGAATTTATTTTCACACCACCACAGTGAGATACAGAGGTGCAGTTCCCCATCTGTAAAATGGGGATATAGTGGCACAGAGGGATTAAGGTCAAAAGTAATTACTAATGTTGGGTTCCTGATTGAGATGCCTAGGACCTGGTTTTTCAGAGCATGTAGCATTATATAGTATATAATATGTTCAAAGCGTAGCTCCCGTCGACTTCACTTCAGTGTGAATGCTCAGCACTTCCGCGTATCAGATCTCTGGGTCTCAAGCCAGGCACCAATAAAAGAGGAACACACAATTGGTGACTAGCTGTGAAAAGTTTGATTTAAGTGACTTGCCTAGCAGCAAATATCAGAGGGGTAGCCGTGTTAGTCTGGATCTGTAAAAAGCAATAAAGAGTCCTGTGGCACCTTATAAACTAACACACGTATTGGAGCATAAGCTTTCATGGGTGATTGTTCCCTTATAATACAGCAGGCACCATGAGATCACTAACCAGCAACCACACACTGCACCATAGTAACTCTAACTCAGGAACCAATCCATGCAACAAACCTCGATGCCAACTCTGCGCACATTCACACCTCAGCGCCACCATCACAGGACTAACGATCAGCACAACATCACGTATTCATTTCTACCTGCACGTCCACCAATTGGCATATACCGCCATCATATGCCAGCAATCCCCTCTGCTATTTACATGCGGCCAAACTGGACAGTCACTACATAAAAGGTTAATTTGGACTACAGTCAGATATTAGGAATTGGCAGAATACTTTACAAAACCTTGTAGCGAGAGAACACTCTGGAACCACAAGACAGATTTAAAGATAGCCATTCCTGCTGCAAAAAACTTCCAGACCAGACTCCACAACAGAGAAAACTGCTTGAGCTTCATGTTCATTCTGCAATTTCACACCAGTCTCAGATTAAAACAAGACTGTAAATGGTCTTGCCAACTACAAAATCAGTTTCTCCTCCCTTGGTGTTACACTCTCAGCTGCTAGAAGTTGAGGGCCTCATCCTCCCTGATTGAACTAACCTCATTATCTCTAGACTGATTCTTGCCTGCATATTTATACCTGCTTCTGGAAATTTCCACTACATGCATTGGACGAAGTGAGTATTCACTCACGAAAGCTCATGCTCCAATACGTTTGTTAGTCTATAAGGTGTCACAGGACTCTTTGTCGCTTGCCTTGCAGCATCACACAGGAACTCTGTGGCACAGGGATAAAATCCAGTTCCCCAAGAAATGCATTCAACTGCCTTAACCCTTGACCATTCTTTCTCTTCCTCTACAGACACCTGCTTCATTCACTCTTCACCTTCTAGCTTCCGCAACAAATAAGGCAGTTCTACAGGCAAGAGTCTCCTTCAGTACACAACTCTGATTCATCCCAGAGCAGATTGCCCGTATATAGTAAATGATGCAGGGGTCCTGTGGAAAAAATAGTATGTTATCATGTAATTAAAGAATGCATCATAATGCACATGCACAAGGATGTTGAATTAGGAGGCCCAGGCCACCTTAATTCTTGCATTTTCTATCTTCTGAGAGCTTGATTTTGCAACTTTAACAACATTCTCTTAACATAGGTTTTTGGGAGTTATTTCAGACCTCTGGGTCTCAAGGTTTTGAAAAAAGGAATCTGGAAGAAAAAAAAAACACCCCAGAAATTCCATCATATGCAGCTCTGCCTATTCTTAAGGTTGTCCAACATTCCATTATAAGAACCTGTTGTCAATTGCTTGTAACTTGCCAAACTTTGGCTGTCTATAATAGGACGAGTCAGACAACTTTAATAACAGCCCCACTTATAACTGATCAATCGATAGATCGATCATCTTGACTGTGGAAATTTTGATTAGATCCTGAGCGTGAAGAGGGAATTACCATTTGTCTGAAGGTGCCAAAAATTTCCTTGTGTTCTTAGTTGCTATTATTATATGGTTCATAAGGTGGGTTAATTCATCAGTTCAATGTGATTGATTGAGTGGAAAAAATGGTGGCAACAGAAAGTTCATTGCAGGATCAGAGCCTACAGGTGAAAAATGCCAGATGAAGTACCACAGCCCAAATAAATTGGTTAATGGGTGTGTGGATATCATGATGTTTGCTGTATTATAAGAGAATAATTCAGATAGGTCCAGCTTAAATGATGAGAGCCATCTATCACTGGTTAGGGCAGAAAGAGAAAGTCTATGTGATGATATTGCTGACACCAGGATTGTACTGTGATTAAAATATGGCTTTTGATTAGTAAACAGATGGGGTTTGATCTGCATCACAAGCCTGAATAAATCTGATGCCAATTCTTGAAGCGATTTGTGTTCTTGGAATCAAACTACCAAACAATAACAGATGTGAGAACATTGAGCTGTCAAAGAGCTTAATGAAGTAAAACTGAGATCACTAACCAGTTTTAGAGAAAGGTGAAGGGGATCCCCTTTTGAAATCTAATTATTTAGGACAGCACACCTGGCATTAGGCAGCAGCAGATACCAAAAAATAACCATTTGTCTCGCATGAATTCTTGCTCTGCCACATGTTGTTGAAATGATAGACAGAGTTGTAGTTCAAAATTAATTGAGCTTTCAACCCTAGAATTTAAGTGGGGGGAAATGCAGATTTAAGGTTATTAGAAACCATTAAAATCTTTAGCATAGTGCACTTCCTATAATTATGAAACATTTCCTATTAATCCTTACCATCATAAGGATGTCTTGGTTGCTAGAAAATGATAATTAAATCCAACATATTAAATGCAAATATGTCTGAATGTCTGGACTTTGCATGCTGTGGTTTTATCATGGAAAAGACATGATCTTGTTGTTAAGGCAGTGGACTGAGACACTTCCATTCCTGACTGCTTAGATTCATGTGTAACCTTGGCCAAGTTCCTTCACCTCTGTGCATCTCTTCTGCCTTCTGTGCAGCTCTAAAATCAGAATAAGAATACTTCTTTTGTCTGTCTTGTACACATAGCTGGTAAACTGTCCTTGGCAAGGACCGTCTTCTAATGTGTTTGGAGGTGCCTGACACATAAGGACTTTGATCTCAGTTGCGGCCTGCAGAGCTACTGTCATACAAATAACTATAATAATAGTGGTTGGCTAATTTGGGCTGAGCAGTGGAACTATGTGTCGATAATTTGGTATGTTGCTTTGAACTGTGTGCTCAGTGGACCAGTAATTTTTTTAAAACTTTAATAGTTGATGTGTATCTAAATCCTCTCCACTGCTTTAAAAACCTAGCCCTTATGTTTAATTAAGGTGACATTGCTCCCCTCCATGACCCAGGAATATACATTTATAGCAAAGTCACAGGCACAGATTGGAAATTCCTGGCTTTTGTTGTTTGTCACACATGAACCACTATTTAAACATGGATATTAACTTACTATACATGGACTGTACAAGAATCCATTTCCTCTTCCTATATTAAGATCAAGGCTCTACACTGTTGCCTGTAGCCAGACTGGCTAGATACCCTCAAACATTGCTACAGAGCATCTTTGCCATTTCTTACAGTTCTCAGATTATTATCCACTTTCCATCTCCACACAGTCTCTCTTGTACATTCTGACCTTTATAGCTTGAGCTATGCATGTGACCTTTTACTAGCTGTTGTATTCATCCCCTTCCCGTGGATCAGACTGCACTCATGTCACAAACATACACAGTCTATTGTATGTGTCTTTCTGCAGTGCATGAATTCCATACTCACTCACTGTCCAGTGGTAGTCCCTGCATTTTCCCAGCTGATGCTCAGCATCCTCCTTGCCCAGTGCACCCAGGACCATATAGCCTTTTTGTTTGTGCCTCTGCCAAGAACCAGCTCTCTGATCCATTGGCAATTTCCTTTCACCTCACATGATGCATTAGGGAGTTGTAGTCAGTGTGGCTAGTGGGGGATCAATCATTTTCTTGCAAAATGATTATTTCAATTTAAGTAGTTATTTAATCTTTCCAGTGTGATCATTTTAGGTTAATCACACCATCTTTATTAGCCTTATTGCTACTGTAAAACAGCCATTGTGGGAAACCAATATATTTGTGCAGGCAGATGAAAACAGGTAGTTCTGAATACTTTAGCTCTTTCCAATGAGAGGTGCTTTCCATGATTGTGCATTGAAAATACGATCTCAGTTTGTTTTTTAAGCTTGAATCCATTGGGAAGGCTGCGTATTAGAAATGCAAAACAAATATTTGTTTGTACAATATCAAGATTCTGGTTACAGTAAATATCACTTCAAATCTTTCTGTAAAAAAAATCCCATTATCGTGGATTTTTCTCCCCCCCTGAAGTTATTTATAGTGTTAGCAGAGGATAATATCACACTGGCATTGATGCCAAGGATCTTCAATTTATCTTCTATGACCTTTTTTCCTGCCCCATCCCCTAACCTTTCTGGAGAATAGTGTTTGTATATGTTACCTATAACAGAATTTGGAGGTTTTCAGTGTGAAAACTGTTGTGTTTCTCTCTGTGTCTCTAGCTAGGTTCTTATATGGCTCCTTCTGATTATTAAAAACAATAACCATCTCTCTTCTTTCCAGCCTGTCAGAGAATTGTGATTTGTTTACAGGGAGGGGTTTATCAGTTTTCTGTACAGATGGTGATGTGTGTGAAAAAGAATTTATGCATGTGCCATGTAAGAAGTTTCAGTGAAGTCAAATTGTGTTCAAATGGCTTGCTGTGTTGAAGCATTGCTGAGGAAAAACTAAGTCAAAGAAATATATTTTACAGCAAACTCCTGTCTTACAAACACTTAAGCACATGCATAAAGTCTCACTTGAATTGTGCCACTCAGTTCAATTTGTACTTATGTGTGTAAGTGTTTGCAGATCAGAGCCTGCGTTCTCAGAGCGCTTAGTTCTGTGGTCATTCTATTTTCTTGCCAGAAAAAATTGCTTAATCTTGAGGCCAGCTCCTGTGAAAGTTCTGTCTCCTTCCCTAATGAGCTTCCCCAGACTGGTCAGCGGAGTGGACAGTAACTGTGGTGGAAGGTAAGAAGCATAGGAAGAGGCAGGTTCTCAGTCAGGTAGGCCCAATCCAATGAAAGGCTTTGAATATCAGGATAGAGACTTGGAGTGTATTCGAAAGCGTGTGCGCTTGGTAACGTTTTCTAGCTATTAGGTGAAAACAGTATGGTGATAATATGTTTTTTTACCTAAAAGTTTGTAACCAAACATTTATCGAAGCAGCTTTACAAAATGCACCAGATGGGACAGCTCTTGAGCTATCTTGGCGCCACAATGCATTCTTTTACATAGGGGTTTGCATTGAGATTGAGACTATTGCTCCATATATTTTGAATATTTTTTTTCTGGGAACTTTTCACGTCATGTACGTAAATTGCTGGCTGAAACCACAAACTGTTTTTGACACTCAAAATTGTACATAATCTTATAATAAAATGTGCATAATTTTAAAAAATGTTGCACCAGATTCTTGGACATGCAATTATACTTTCAGCTTTTCTTATAGCTGTGGTTTATTAGTGGATAACTAACTCCTACTTCACATTGAAATTGCAACATCAATCTGTAAAGTTTCCATACTGTCTCTTTGCTAACATGGCAGATTAGTAACTTGGAAAGCATTCACTAGATGGTGGAAAGATTATGAATGTTTGCTCATCCTAAATGGACTATGAGTCCAATCTTGTAATGACTTTGTGAATAATTTTACTCCCGTGAGCAGTACTATTGAAGTCAATAGCCTTACTTAAGAAAATCATAGCTACTTATGTCAAACTTGGAGACTTTTCTAAAACAAGATCTTTTTAGAGGGTAGTTAATACAGAAAAAGAAAAAGCTGTGTTATCCAGCACTTTACCATCCAGAAAGCCCTAGAAACTGACATTTCTGATATTCTCCAATACAAATCTCCAGTAGGGTTGCCAGGCTCACTACCTGACTCCGCATGGCTCCCCAGAAGTGGTGACATGTCCCTGCTACTCCTAGGTGAAGGAATGGCCATGGGAGCTCCATGCAGTGTCTCTGCCCTGAGCACTGGCTCTGCAGCTCCCATTGGCTGGGAACTGCAGCCAATGGGAGCTGCAGAGGTGGCGCCTGCAGGTGGAGCCAGCATGCAAATCTGCCTGGCCACACTTCCACCTAGGAGCTGCAGGGACATATCGCCGCTTGCGGGATGCCAACCTAGGTGAGTGCCACCCAGATGCGACACCCTGAAACCCCTCCCATGCCCCAACCCCCAGCCCTGAGCCCCCTCTCACACCCAAACTCCCTCCTTCCATTGGTAAGTATAACTCTTAGTTAACCGGAACTTTTGACTAACTGGCAGCCTCCATTCCCCCAACATGCCAGATAACAAAGCTTTTACTGTGTATTGAAAGAAAAATAGCATAATCTTTCCCTCTTTAACATGAAAGATGCACATTTTTGCCACAAGTTTCCTGTTCTGAAAAGCATGTTTACAAGTCCTAGAAGGTCGCTTCATTTTTACAAAGGATTGGGATAAATGTGCAAACTCCTAGTGTAGGTTCTTTCTTTCATTTGGCATCCTACTGATGACTATTTTCTTCTTTTAGGCATTATTCCTAAATTCCCAGAGATCAATCTTTGAACACTAACGAATTGTCCCTCTTCCTGTTAGTGAGATAACTCTCATAGTTCCAGTACAAAGAGTAACATTTTAAGTCTGTATGTTAGAAGGATGGATATCTGTTGCTTCTTCCTGCAGAGGAAATCTGCTCTGTGGTTCTTCATTTATCCTGTTCTTTTTTATATAAATCTTTATAACAGGTATGAACATCAACTTGCTAAGTTTACTTGAATACCATTAGTCATTTCCTCTGATGGATTTACACATGCTTTTTTATTTCTTCCTGAGAAAATGGTGGAAAGAAATACAGCAATAAAGCCCTGCTCCAGCGAAACATAGATCCGCAGAAGCATAGAACTGTAGGGCTGAAAGGGACCTCAAGTTTCCCCAATCTTCCTTGGAAGTCTGTTCTCAGGCTTAACTATCCATATAGTTAGAAAGGTTTTCTTAATATCTAACCTAAATGTCCATTGTTGTAAATTAAGCTGATTTCATGTTGTTCTACCATCAGTGGACATGGAGAATAATTGATCACCATCCTCTTTCAAAAAGCCCTTAGCATATTTGAAGATTATCATATCCTCGTCAGTCTTCCTGTCTCAAAACTAATCGTGTCCAGTTTTTTTAACCTTTCCTAATAGGTCAGGTTTTCTAAACCTTTTATCATTTTTGTTGCTCTCCTCTGGACTCTCTCCAGTTTCTCAACATCTTTCTTAAAGTGTGGCACGGGACACCGTACTCCACCTGAGGTCTCACTAGTGCTGACTTGCAAAACAGTTAATACAAAAATGATATTAGTGTTTTTCGTAACTGCATCATATTAAATTTGTGATCCTCTACAACCTCCAAGAACTTTCTGCAGTACTGCTGCCTAGCCAGTTATTCCCCATTTTGTAGTTATGCTTTGATTGTTCTTCCTAAGTGTAGTACTTTGCACTTATCTTTATTAATTTCATCTTGTTGATTTCGGACCAATTCTCCAATTTCCCAAGGTCATTTTGAATTAAAATCCTAGCCTCCAAAGTGCTTGCAAACCGTCCCAACTTGGTATCATCTACAAATTTTATAAGCAGATTCTTGACTTCATTATCCAAGTCGTTAATGAAAATATTGAATAGTACTGGACCCAGGACTGACCCCTGCGGACTCCACTAGGACGTCCCCCCAGTTTGTTGGTAAACCAATGATAACTACTCTTTAAGTCACAGGCACTGGCTTCTAACTTTCCCTGGGGGTGCTCAAGTCCCATTCAGCCCCAGGCCCCACTCCACCTCTTCCTCCAAGCCCCCACCCCAGCTCCGCCCCCAGCCTCTCCCTCACGTGCACCCTGTCCTCACTTTGCTCCCTCCTAGCATCTGCTGCACGCCAGGGAACAGCTGATCACAGCAGATGGGAGGTGCTGAGAGGGAGTAGGAGCAGTTGATCGGCAGGGTCACTAGTGGGCAGGAGGTGCTGGGGTGGGTGCGGGAGAGCTGGCTGCCAGTGGTGCTAAGCACCCGCTATTTTTTTTCCACAGCACTCCAGCCCTGGAGCACCCAGGGAATCGGTGCCTATGCTTTAAGTATAGTTTTTCAACCAGTTTTGCACCCACTTTATAGTAATTTCATATAGAGCACATTTCCCTAGTTTGCTTATGAGAATGTCAAGTGGGACCGTGGCAAAAGCCTTACTAAAATCAAGATATATCACTTCTAGAGCTTCCCTCCCCCATCCACTTGGCCAGTAAGAACATGTAAGTACAGGTACTGAGTGGTCCCATTGGCTTCAGGACTACTCATATGCTTAGAGTTAAGCATGTGTTAAAGTACCTTGCTGAACTCGGGCCTGGGTCATACTGTGGATTTGTTTTTAGGATAAAACAGAATGATTTGCTTCTCTTCTGATTTAATGATTTTTTAACATGAAATTCTGAAGTTTCTAGTATTTTTAAAGATGTAGTATTACTTTATAAATGGCAAGAAAGCATTTTTAATTTTAAAAGTACCATTGTGGCATAATACAGGCCCAATCCTACAAAAGTATATCTGAGTAACTTTACTCATATGAATTGCCCCATTAATATTAATAGAGAGAGTAAATTTACACATTTACGTAAGTGTTTGCAAGAGCTGATCTTAATTTTGACATTTTTAGGTCAAAAGACCTTTAGCTAATTTACATTAGCTGTTTCAGTGGTAGCTGTCATAGCGGTAGATAAAAACATAGCTTTAAATCTGACTAAATTCTTAACTGCAGTGTGACTAGCAGTCTCAGTATAATCGTAGGCATTTTTCTGTCTGAAAGCCACTAAAACCAACAGAAAAACATGATGTAATTGGTATCGTTTTGACACAAGTGACATATTATCCCTATTTAGAGAGCTCAGGCGCTGAAATAGCTGCTGTGTTACACAGAGCGGGAGGGATTGGGAAGAGAATTGGCAATGCTACAGCCTGTGAAGAAGGCTGCAATGCAACATGCTTCTTTTATGCTACATTTTACTTGATCCCTCATTTACGCTTAATTAATAAAAAAACCTTTTGGCCATTTGAGAATTATTTACTAGTACAACATACACAGGGAGACATGTTCTTCGATTTTTAATTTGAATTAAAAAACGCCAACCTTCTAGAAATGTCTGTAAACAACAATTGGATTTTAACATGGTCTCAAGATATCTTCTTGTGGATTTAAGACCCTTTTATCCTGAAGTGGGGTTTTTTGTTGTTTTTTTTGTTCTTCACTGACTTACTTTTTCCTTCCCGGAGGGAGGTGTCCCACATATCAAATCAAGCAGAGTAGCAGACATAGAATTAGACTCTTGCTTTCCCTATGAATTCACTGCTAAAACCTATACAATAGAGCAGGGGTAGGCAACCTATGGCACGTGTGCCGAAAGTGGCACGCAAGCTGATTTTCAGTGGCACTCACGCTGCCCGGGTCCTGGCCACTGGTCCAGGGGGCTCTGCATTTTAATTTAATTTTAAATGAAGCTTCTTAAACATTTTAAAAGCCTTGTTTACTTTACATACAACAATAGTTTAGTTCTATATTATAGACTTATAGAAAGAGACCTTCTAAAAAGGTTAAAATGTACTACTGGCACGCGAAACCTTAAATTAGAGTGAATAAATGAAAACTCGGCACACCACTTCTGAAAGGTTGCTGACCGTTGCAACAGAAGGTACAAACAGCTTCCTTTTATGTCTTTAATGCTAGCAACTGTGATCAGTTGTCGCCCCCTTCGCCCACACCCATCAAAAGCAGGTGCTTGAAGTACAATTATTATGAATTACTTGTATTACAGGAGCACTTAGAGAGGCTGCAACCAAGATTGCAGCCTCATTGTTCAGGGCACTGTCCAAACACATAGTAAGAGCCTGAAGGGCTCACAATCTAAATTGACAAGAAAATCAAATGGTGACAGGGAAAACAAAGACACAGAGCAGGGAAGTGAATTGCCCAGGATCACATGTCAGAGCCAAGAATAGATCTCAGGGCTTAGACCTCGTCTATACTAGAGAAAGGTTTGCCAGTGTAGCTATACCAGCAAACTCTCTTAGTATAGACACAGCTTATATTGGCAAATGCCTGCTATAGCATATACTAGTCCCGGGACAAAATAAACAATGGAGGCAAAAGCACTCTTCTGCCAGCACAACTGCATTTACACTAGGACTTGTGCCAGTATAAAAATGTCATTAAAAAAACCCACATCCTATGCAACATTAGTGCACGGGGAAATGTTTCGAATGAAGTATCTGGGCCTTGTACCATAATAGACTGCTAGCATTTTTTATTTATTTATTTACAGAATAAACTAGAACTTAATCCATAAGAATGTTTTGAAGTACACATCGAGCAGGAAACTGGCTTTTAATGGCTATTTCTTGATTCACAATCAGCAGATAATTGCATTAAACTATCATTAACTAGAGGGATTTGAAAATCATATTAAATGTAACA
This sequence comes from Chelonoidis abingdonii, assembly GCF_003597395.2. Classification (NCBI taxonomy): domain Eukaryota; kingdom Metazoa; phylum Chordata; order Testudines; family Testudinidae; genus Chelonoidis; species Chelonoidis abingdonii. Next base: position 14,612,105 of record NC_133788.1, read on the forward strand.
GTCATATCATAGCTTCAGTGACATAGATCACTTACAGATTAAGATGTTCTCTTCCCCTGCAAAACCTTTTAAAGGGAAAGATATTATTGTCAGCTACCTGTCTCTCCAGCTGTCAAGATCTTGAGTTAATTGATTAAAGACATGCAAGTTTTCAAATGATGCAGTTGATCATATGCTTTCATGAGTCTATTGAATTCAGTTAAACAATATTTTTACCGTGCACATTGAAACATTCTTAAACCGAGCCATGCTGGACAATATGACCGGTTGTGAAAGAGTTCTGCTTCCCCTTGCTTTATACCTCTTGCGTTGTTTTTGGCCATTTTCTTTTAAACGTTGCTACCTTTCAAAGTGCTCATCTTTAATAAAGCATTGTGACTTCTGCTGATGAAAAGCTGCTCTGTAAGAACTAGTTGTTGTTGTGGTTTGTTTATTAACCAAGGAAAGCATTTATTTGTGAGACCAAGGTTGAAGGGAATTTGAAGGAAGTCGGTTGTTCATTGTGGGGTAAATCATGACTCCCCCTAATGGAGCTATGCAGGGGAGTAGTAGGAAATAGCCCCCCACCCCATGGCTGCATTACAGTACCAGATCTTAGGTCTCTACATGGGGATGAGAGTGGGATTGCCTGTTATTCCCTTGCTGTGGGCAAGTAGAAGGGACAGAGAGAGGCAGGAGTTCATAGAGTGATGGACAACAATGAGCTAGTTGCACAAATGGGGATGTGTAGGTCCTTTGGCTTCTACAGGCTCTTTAGTCTTGAAAATGTTTGTATTAACTCATAGAGTCTCTGATTTTTAGATGCATGAACCACGTCAAACTGGGCAAATGCAATAGCTGATTTTACAAGATACGCAGCCGTGCATCATGTGTGAGACTTGAAAGGCGCCACTTCATAGATAGTACCAATTGAAATATTTCCATGGTATGCTGCTATTATAGGTGGGGGTAAACTTCCTTGAAGCTGGTGGGTGTTATAACCCCAGCCCTTCACCTAAGACAGCTCAAGCAGTTAAGCTCCTTTATGATATAATAGCCGTTTCCATTCAAAACAAAGGCACACCCAAGGCCACTCAGGAATTTGAACTATGTGGGTGGGGGGTTTGCTGGGCATTGCTTGACTAGAGGTGTAGGGGAAGACAAGCAGAGAAAGAGACACACAGAAACAAACAGAGAAGGAAGGAAGCACCAGACTCAGCCACCCTACACAAGCACCATGTTCGGCCTTCAGAGAAGCTTAGAAAATGGGCTTTTAGGTCTGGTGCTGACTAAAAGAGGCTTGGGGGCTGCGAGCAAGGAAACTGTCACATGTTGTTTGGTTCCTCCTGTGGTGTGCCATCTATGTATGCAACACATGCATTGCATATCCCAGGACCACTTGTGGCCAAGGAATGATTCCGCCAGGCCCCCAGATATCCTCGGCACAACATGCAGATGTAGCATTGCATGCCTTCCTGAAAATGTCACGGCACACCACTGGGTTCCTCCCATGTTCAGAGAAACAGGACTTCATACATTCATTATAGATAAACAAGAATATGTCAAAGATCTCTGACTCCATCATCAATTTCTTTTCCTAACTGGAACAACCTGCAAGACCCTGAATTTTTGGCTAGCTGCTCAGCTCAAAAGGGGTAGCGATGTTAAGGATGGAATAGCTGAAGGAAAGGTACAATGATTTACCCTGAATACCTGAGATAACTAAATAAACATTAGAATGCATTTTAAACGTTTACAAATATCTTCTAGACATCAAATTGCTCATGATTTTGTTCTGAAAATGTTGGCTTGTGTAGTCGTCAGATATCTTGACCTGCTCTTGTAAATAGTGTTCTTCATTCATTAACATATATCAAGTTCGATGGGTAAAAGCTGCATACACTCTTTTATTTTAAAGTGCTCTATATTCAAAATAGATTAAAACAATGACTTTAAAATGAATTTCTTTTAATGGGTGTTTTGTAAAGATTGGTGGTATCTGCTAGCTAGCTAAAGACTGAAATACATATTATCTGAGCAAATATTTATGCTAGAGTTCTTTTCTTACAAGAGGGACACAATATAGCCAAGGCAGAAATGAGCTGAAAAAAAAAAGGTTTCTTCTTTTGCTGGCATATTTTCACTTTGGATTTAGTAAAAGCAAAACAGCCTACTGAATATTTAGTAGGCTCTTCTGCTTTTGCTCAGTCCTTAAGTGAAGCCGTGACAATGGAATTAAATAGATTGTCCTGTCCACATGATTAAAAGGGAGATGTAACAATAACATGCTCCTTAGGTGTAAAAAATAAATAACAGTTCAGCAATCATCATTTACATTAAACTCTTAAAAGCATTTTTTCTTTGCAAGCAATCATCAGCAACTGCAAAGGGATAGATCTGTGGCTGTTTTCAACCACATATTGCACAGGCTTTCAGAATTGCAGACCTGATCCAAACCCCATTGAAACTGCGGAGTACATAGCAGGGCTTGTAATTACTAGTTCTAGCATTATCTACGGCAGCTCCTTGAATAGAAAACATATGCGGATTAGCGGGGCCTAAAGGTTCAGGCCATCAGTCTGTATTTATATACTTTGTATAATTCTTTCCATCTGAGCATCTCAGAGGGTTTTACAAGCACTTCGCACCATTTCAGTGAGGGAACGAAGTATTGTCTTCATTTTACAGATGGGGAAACTGAGGTAAACTGAGAAAAGGAAAAGTTTATTTTAAATAAGAAGCTGACTGCAATATTACAGTGTAAATAGCATGTTTGAAATCCAAAACTCTTGCTGATTTCTTTCAGTCCTTTTTGCCCTGTTCATTGTGAATAATATGAAGAATGCTGTTTGCTGAAGGCTTAAAACTGCTCATGTACTGGAGTACTCATCACCCTACTGTTAATAATACATTCCCAAGCGTTCCATTAGATGCACTTAACCTGCTGCAGGAAACAACGCTGATTCCTGATTCGTAGTAACCCGGCAACAGTTTCTTAGCACTGGCTCAGCTGATGTGTGTGCAGAACAGCAGCAGTTTTCCTGGGGAGGTGGGGGCAAGGGCGTTTCTGTGTTGGAAAAAAAATAGATGCATCTCATGTAGCTCCAGAATCCAGACAAGCTGAAGAGCCAGCCAAGAATGGGAGCCAGCTAAGCAGAAATATTGGCCTACATCTTTTCCTTCTCTTTAGTTTAAGGCAGGCAAGTTTCTATGGCAACTTCTGTTTTCTGTTCTGTAAGGCCTACTGACTCATTTTGTGTAAGAGCTGCACACTGGAAAAAAAAAATTATTTTCTTTCCCTGCCATGTCAAGTGGCTCCTTTTTTGTAGCCCATTGCTCTTGTCTGAGTTTGTCAGAGCGACAAAATATCTGGTGTTCGATGCTGGCACAATTCTCGCTGTTTAGATTGACAACAAAAGACAATTACACGTAAAACACCCTCCTCTTTTTGAAGAATTGCCATACGGAAGCTTTACTTTGCCGTATCTTAAAATAACACATCAGCCTAGTTAAAACATGGGAATGCATTAGGTCAGTGCTCCTTGAGATAAAGCAGTGTTATGCCAAGAAGGTAGCGTTTCCCTCGAGAAAAACATCTGCAAATGGGGCAGTAGCTATCAGACCATTGTGACTTACCCATTTTGTGAGACACAAATACGTCTCTAACAAAGACTAAATCAAAATATGCATCTATAATGTATTTGATCATTTTGACTGGAACGCTGCACACAGACTCTGTCATTGCCTTCTGGGATTTGTATGCACACAGTCCTCCATTAGGTCTTGAAAATGTATCCCTGTATAGCTTAGCTATTAGCACATGGCTGTATGGCTTATAGAAGCCAGCTGAGTCTTGCTTTAGACCAGTTGAGGCTTTGAAAAGATGACAGCCTTGGGTAAGGACGTTGAATGTGTGGCAATCCTTTTGGAACATCTCTCACATTCACTGAGGAGTATCAGAAGCTTTTGAAATAAAGAGATGGTACTTTGGGATTACTTTGGAGATAATGATAGTTTAGAATGAAGGGAGCAGTATAATAGCAGGGCCTTGCTCAGAGCCTGCATAATTGCTGCCTTAAGGGGATTCAGGGTGCTTTTGGACCTGATGGCTAGAAGGAATCAGTACATGCTCAGAGCCTCACACCAAGCAATGCAAGGTAGATTCCTATCTATGTATATCTGTAACTGTGTACTATTTTTAAAAATCCACTTCTTTTATCATGCCTTGGGTCGAACATTGACCTCGATTAATGGCTATGTCCAAAATTATTTTTCCAAAACATGCTAGTCTCCATTTCAAAAATGGTTTAATTCAGGCTTTAAATTTTTGTGGTCTCACTCTAGATATGAGCTCTATGGGCCAGATCTTCAAATGGTGAGAATCAGTCTGGCATCAAGGATCTGACCCCACAATTCCAATATATTATTGGGGAACCAGTATAGACATTTAGGCGTGGCTTTTCAAAGGAGCCCTGGGAAGGTTGGAACCCATCTGCCATTGAAATCCTATGAGAAGAGTGTGTCTAACTCCCTTAGCCTCCGTTGAAAAGCTCAGTCTTAATGTACCAAAGAACACTCTGAAGATTAGTACAGCCATGGATTCCTCTGGAGCGTTCGTCCTCCTAATCACAAACATATGGTATGCTTTAAGGGAGATTATATTGTTAGTGTTAACATGCTGTCTTCTTGCTAGTTTGATTAAGCAGGTATCCAGTCAATGGTTAAAGCAGAAGTTTGGGGAATAAAACCCAGGAATAGATTCAGCCAGTAACTCAGTGATCATGGACTGTCAGTTAACCTCTCTGCATCAGTATCCCCACCTGTACAATGGGAATACATATCCTCACCCTACAAAGTGCTTGGAAATCCCTGGATGAAAGGCACTGTGTGAGTGCAAAGTATTAATTATTTAAGCGCTGATAGAATGCTCAATATTATAGAAAATACAGGTAAGCTTGTGATCTGTTATTGCCTGTTTATTCCTGGTTTTTACATTGATTGCAGATAGGCACAGTGATGCAGCTGTCAGTAAACTGTGTAGGTTGTAATTAGCAGAAACCTCACATTAGCCTCCCTGCATTTGCTGTTCATGCCATAACACTTAGAAATGACGGTCAGATACTTGGGGATTCAAGCAAGCCTCGTCCTACTAGTTCAGTGAGTAGGAATATTTTAAAGGACTTGTGTCAGCATTTTATAGAGAGATGCCCATTAATTATACTGTGTGAGGAGGGAGACAGCACTCTGAGCCACAGCACAATGTCATGAATGAAACCTGTATTCTAGAAAATGGTATAAATGTGTGTAACATGGAAAAGGCAGAGGCTTCTTGTTCCATATAGTGATTTCAGTTATGTGGTTTTGTGGGGAAACTTCATCTGAAATCACTCATAAATTGGCCTTCTGGTTGTTGCATTAAGCTGGATTACCCAGCATAAAGCATTGATTTTTCGACTTTAAAATGTTGAATAATGTATGTGCACATTGCCTGCTAAACTAGATTGTGGCAGTTTGACTGGTGTGTTCCTTTCTAAAATAGGTCCAGATTGGCAAACTTATCATTCTTTTGTTTGGCTAACACCCTCGCTAAAAAGTGAGCACATCTTTTCCAAGGCTGTCCTATTTTATTGTTGGGCTCATTTTATGATTTCCAATTGCACAGTGCTATTGGGAGCCTTGTGGATGATTTTGAAGTGGTTAAAACCTTCTCTTGTTATTCATTTCCTTTTAATACAAGCATACACTGCAATCAGGGATGCTCAGTACAAACTGGAATCCATATAGCTGGGGAGCAATTGTATTTTTAGTAACCACTTTGGGGTTAATCATAAATGGAAATGAACTTCCATCAAATAAATTTGAGACGTTCAGGCTTTACTATATTCATGAATAATACTGTGCACTGCCGCTTAAAAAGAAAACCGCGTTTTGAGGAGTAACTTGTTTAGGTGAACTAAAGAGTTTTATTTACCTTTGCTTAAGACCCAGATGTTGGGGCATTGGTGCTGGGGAAGGTATTCTCCTTAAGGATTTTATTTTTTTTTAATATAGTGCATTTTTATAGACCATTGAAAAAGTGGCCAGAGTGTGTTGATGATCCTCTTGTGCTGGGTCAGCTTTACTTAAGACTCATCAAAAGCGAGAAACATCTGTTAAATGCTCTTTTGCTGAATCCTCAATATAAATGAATTTGCAAGAAGCAGCAATTTTTCCTCCTCCCATTTTCCCTGGACTAGCTTCTGCATCTTTCAGAGATCAAAACCTCCCCAGTGTTTGGGAGACACTGGTCTAAACAAGTCCAAATGCAGCTATTCAGAGACAGTACAATAATCTCACTCAACTACACTAACTTCCATCCATCAAAACGATTGACCCTATATATAATAGGATGGGGGATGAGAATAGGTAATTGTAATAACACAATGCCTGATGGCAAACTGTTCTTATAGTAGCCTTTACCTAAGAGTGCATTATCCTTACACAAAAGGCTATTGACACAGTGTCAGATGTTGACATCTATAGCTGAGTTATTGACAGTGATTGTCCCATGTTGTAAATAGATTGGCTGCTTATAGCTTTTTACCGGTATCTTAGCGTGTTTATCGCTAGCTTTATAAACACATCGGCTGAGGGATCATTCCTGCTCTCCAGTTCAGGGCATGCATTACGGAGACGCCAGTCACAGCTCCAAAGGTAAAGACTTAAAGCAGGGATTCAGACACTTTTATGTATGAAAAATATAGCATATCCTCTCCCAATTAATAGCACTTGCTCTTCGAGTATTACCGCCTAGCTTGGCAAATCAGTTATTGCTTTCTATCATCCCTAACTGAATCTGCGTATTGGCTAGATGGCGCTGAATGGAGTTTTCTACTTGTATCTCCTCCTTCAGCACCTTCTGGGTTTTGTTTTTTTAACTAGCTGCTATTGCTTGGTTGGGGTTTTAATTTCTCTGATAAAGTGAGTCCACTGTAATTTTTAATATTTTCCCCCCAAATCAAGGGCTAATATTATTTAAATGGTTCAGCCAAATGCTGAAAACCAAATCTTGGTTTACAGCCTCAAAGGAAAACTACTGCTCCACTTCGCTATAGTAAATAGATTTCTGACTGGCTAGTCGCTCCAGCAATTAGTGAAATCCAGTTTACACAATGGAATCAGTGCTGCTGTACAAGAGCACTGGCACTATAATAGCTTTGCCTCTCGATTTACACTACACCAGGTGAGTTAGCTCCATTTATGCTTAGTTCCACATAGCTTTAGACCTAAAGCTAATTATTGCCTGCTAAAAACTGTATAACATTTTTTCAGTTAATGATCTCTATCTATAATGTTTGGTTCTTTGAAAAGGTGCCTTTATAAAGCAACTTCAAGTGTTTTCCTTGCTATGATAAAGCTTTTTCTCTCCTGGCTGCATGTGCTGTTACTACATATTAACCCCGGCCTACATAAATTGTAATTGTTTCAGTGAGAGACCGAATGTTTTCTGAAATCTGAATTGCCACGTCTCTGTCAAAGCACAAAACTCATAAGACTTTGTCTATACTACACAGCTTTTAGTGACACGGCCATGTCACTAAAAGTCAGACAGTGTAAACACTGTTTGTTGGCACTTTTGCAGACAAAATACATCCACCCTCTCCGAGTCGGGTTTGCGTTGTCAACAGGAGAGCGCTCCTGCCAACAACGAGCCGTTTATGCTGCCACTTGCCATGGCAAAAATTTTGTCTGAGAGTGGGGTGGGGCTTTTTAAAGAACCTGTGAATGACAGAAGTAGTTTTGTCATTCAACTGGCAGTGCAGACAAAGCCTAAAAACCATCTAGAGATATTGCTCTTTACAAAATCAACCTGAAGACCTGAATTTTTAAGGTGAAAATACATGTTCTGGAGTCATCAGTTTGTAGCAGAGTTTGGGTCCATCTAGTGGTGGTAGTAAAGAAGATAACCATAAATATAGTTTATAAATATAAAGAAAATAAACATGTATGTAACTCACGCAGTCCGCTAAATGCCCAAATAACAAGTAGATGGGTGAAATGAGACAATCACCATGCTCTCGAATGAACTCGCACAGAAAATTATAAAAAGACAAAAACACCATATCACCTGGGGGTGAACACTTTTTACAAAGCAGTCACTCTATGTCTGGCCTCTCAGTCCTCATCCTCAAAGGAAACCTGTACAACGCCTTTAAAAGATGAGCCTAGGAGCTTAAATACATAACTTTGCTAGACACTAAAAATCACGGACTGAATAGAGGTACTGGATTTATGGTTTATTACAAAAATCTATAACCCACTAATTTCTCCCACACACACAACACAGCTTTTTGTCTTTCTCTCCTTTCCCCACTATGACTGGAGAGGTGTAAACTGGCCATTTCACCTTGAATGGTCCCTTGAAATATGTATTAACTACTTATGCTAAAAAAGCAACGAGGAGTGAGTCCTGTGGCACCTGAAACACTAACGGATTTATTTGGACATAAGCTTTAGTGGGTAAAACAATCTGTTCCACCTTGTATTTAGTTTTGACTCTCTGAGTACATTTCTCAGACCTGAAGAAGAGCTCTGTGTAAGCTCAAAAGGTTCTCTCTCTCACCAACAGAAGTTGGTCCCATAAAAGGTATTACCTCATCCACCTTGTCTCTGTAGTAAAGAATTGTTTGTTAGTTGTCTTGCTTGATAAAGAAGGAAGAGGAAGGGTGATTTGTGTTTCGCTGGCTGTTTAATTTGTGTGTGTATGTGTTTTTGTGATTTATGGTAAGGGCACCAAGAGTGTTTCCGCTTTTATTTTTGTATACACATCTAAATGAATAAATAATAAAAAGAACATCAGAGACCAACCAGATTGCATAGCTGTAACCAATTTTCAGCTGTACATTTTAGTAGCAGTGGCACAGGTGCCAACTTCTTCTGGACCCCAAGGGAGCTCAACTCCCTGCTTGGCCCCAACCCTACCCACCCCTTTCCTCCAAGTTCCCACCCCTGCCCTGCCTCTTCCCACCCCTACTTCACCCCAGGACCTGTCCATACTCTGCCCCCTTCCCACAGGCCCCCATGCCGCCTCTTCCCGGTTCCCACCCCCTCCTCCAAGCTTGCCCCATTCCTCCCCTCTCCCTCCCCACCTCAGTGCCTCCTGCACGCCACAGAACAGCTGATCGCGGCGGGCAAGAGGCCTTGGGAGGGAGGGGGAGGAGTTGATCAGCGGGGCCACCAGTGGGCAGGATGCGTTGGGGGGAGCTGGTTGCCGGTGGGTGCTTAACACCCACGGAGTCCGCGCCTATGAGCAGTGGTATTTTCCTGTCACAGCCCTTGTCTTGCGTATCTCATCAGTGAAAGCAAATTAAGTGCCTATAAGGATATGTCTACAAGCAATTAAACACCTGTCGCTGACCCAGTTCAGTTGACTCTGGCTCGCTGGTTCCATGCTGCGGGGTTGTAAAACTGCTGTGTGGATGTTCAGGCTGGAGTCCAAGCTCTGGGATCCCGCGAGGAAGGAGATCCAAGAGCCTACAACAAATTTTAGCCCCACAGCCCAAGTCCTGCGAGCCCAAGTCAGCTGACCTAGGCCAGCCGCAACTGTGCTGTGAGTCTTTTATTCCAGGGCAGACCTACCCTAAGGGGGAAAGAAAGCCACCAATGAACCATCAAGCAAAGCCAAGATGCTGACATATTTTTTTTCTCCTGCACTGAATTTTTAAAGTAAGTAGACATAACAAGCACTAGAATTCTGGTATCTCATAGTCATGAAGACAACAACTACATACAGATGTACAGTAATCCCTTACAAGTACTTACTAGACAGATGCAAGAGGAGATAACTTCCCTGGGTAGGCGCCGAGCATGCATTTGGCATGCATCCCTCTCTGTCTCAAGTACTTCTGTGGCCTCATTACCATAGTACCTGAGATCCTCACTCTTTTTAACAGCACCCCTGTGAGGCAGGGCAGTGCTATGCTCCCCATTTTACAGATGGGGAACTGAAGCACAGGGAGACTAAGTGATTTGCCCAAGGTCACACAGATAGCGTGGCAGAGCAAGGAATTAGACTTGAGTTTCCCATGGCCCAGGCTAGCACCCAAATCACTGGACCATCATTCGTCCCTGACCATGTGATCTCCTTCTGCAGGCCTCTCACGTGTCAGCCCTTGTTGTCAGTGAAAAGAATTTTAAATTCTCCTAGAAGGCCACTGAACCGCAGGTGTGGATGGAGTGAGCTAAAAGGAGAGGCCGTGGTTAGCAAGGATCTAAGGAGTGAATGGTACTTGCACTGGCCTCCACAGCGTAGGCTCAGTTCTATACCCTTCCTGGTGTTCTAGTTCTACCAGGGATCTGGGGCAAAAATCTGTCTGGGGATTGGTCCTGCTTTGAGCAGAGGGTTGGACTAGATGACCTCCTGAGGTCTCTTCCAACCCTGATATTCTGTGATTCTGCGGTTATACAGTAGGAGTTCACTTATCCAAGTTGTATCTAGGATGCATCACCTACATGGAAAAACTCCCCCTCCTGTCTAATAAATTCAACACCCCTGTTCAGATATAGGGTTCCACTGTCTAAAAAAAATGAAGGTTAATTAACAATGCATTACAACAAATGCTAAGCTAGTCCGTGAGGAACACTTGAAATATTTTCTCACTTTATTCATGAAGGATTCCAGAAAATGTAGTAGAACTCACATCTGGCTTTTGCACTAGGGAAACCAGACACGTTATCTGTCAAATCTGTCTCTGAAATTTAGCTAAGCAGGGACACAGTGTTGGCTTTGGTGTGTCAAAACTATTCTGCTGCTTTATCAGAGTTATTTTATTTGGCTCAGATTTTAACACAATTCTGAGGTGACTCACTCAGAGGAAAGTGGAGGTGAGTCATCTCCATTCTTTCTAAAAGAAACATTCTAATATTTTGGCAAACTGCCTGATAATTTGAAAAGAGATTCATCGGAAGGGGCAAGTACACATAACACATTGGTTTAACTGGAAATAAAAAAGTGAAAATGAGGAAAATGTTGTAAAGTATGTCTGTAAAGTATCTGCTCTTTCTGCTTGATGAAAAGGCCTGCTTTTGAAAGATCAGCATGGTTTTCCAGTTAAGAAAAGATGTAAGAGAGTTTTGTTTGGAGAATACTTAGATTTCTTTTCATATTTAATGCATGACATTATATAATTTCAGCGAAGTATTTTATTGCAGATAGCAGGCATTGGTTTATATTTGATTGGGAAGATGTGCACAGACTAGTATTAATTTTTAAGTAGGTATTTATCCTTTGGCCAAGCGGTTCTTAAACTGTGGGACATAGATCACTGATGATCCCCAGAGCTCACACACATGGTTCTTGGAGCTGCTTTTGTCTCACTGGTGTATAAACCATTTCAGAAACATTTCTAGAGCCAGTTATGATTTGGTCTTTCACATGTTTGGCAACAGGACAAGGCCTTTGCCTCTCTGGAAGTATACAGGGCTTCTGTTGACTTCAGTGGGCTTTGGATCAGACCTTACATGGAGCTCAAGTTCAGACTTGAGACATATAGATTGCAGGAGTAAGGATTGCGCAGTCCAGTCCTAAAGAACAGCCCTAAGTGTAAATATTGAGAAGACAATCAGTATTTCTGAAAATAAGAGTGACTTTGTAGTTCAGTTTTGCTGAACCAATATCTCTTGTGTATGTAGGGCCATTTATGATACATTTTGTAAGAATATTATTAATGATGCAAGGGGAATCTAGCCATTTCCAGAAACAAAATGCACAATCATGTTTCCAGTGCAATGCTGTGACAAAAAGGGCTAATGCAATCCTTGGCTATATAAACAAGGAGGTAGCAAGTAGGAGTCAGGATGTGATTTTAGCATTATATAGGGCATTGGTGAGACTGATACAGAATGCTGAGAATAGATCACAGAATGTCAGGGTTTGAAGGGACCTCAGGAGGTCATCTAGTCCAACCCCCTACTCAAAGCAGGACCAATCCCCAGACAGATTTTTTGCCCTAGATTCCTAAGTGGCCCTCTCAAGGCTTGAACTCACAATCCTGGGTTTAGCAGGCTAATGCTCACGTCTGGCGTCCAAATTTTAAAGAGGATGTTAAAAATTGGAGAGAGTGCAGAAAAGTCCCACAAAAATCATTTGAAGGAGGGAGAAAATGTGTGACAGTCAGAGACTTAAAGAGCTTGATCTGTTTAGCTGATCAAAGAGAAGATTGAGAGGTGACTCAGTCTCTATTACAGAGTATAAGTATCTTCATGCTGAGAAAATACCAGGTAGTAAAGGGCTCTTTAATCTAGCAGAGAAAGGCAGAACAAGAACCAATGGCTGGAAGCTGAAGCTAGACAAATTCAAACTAGAAATAAGACACCGTTTTTTAGCAACGAGGGTGATTAACCATTGGAGTAAGTTACCAAGGGACATGGTGGATTCTCCTTCTTTTGATGTCTTCAGATTAAGACTTGAAGCCTTTCTGGAAGATATGCTTTAGCCAAACACAAGTTATGTTTTAGTCAGAGCCAAGTTATTGAGCTCAATACAGGGATAACTGGGTAAAATGTAATGGCTTGTGATCTACAGGAGAGCAGATTAGATGATCTAAGGTCTCTTCTGGCCTTGAAGTCTATGAATCTAGGAATCGGTGATGTCTTCTGATAAACTGCAAAATATGATTTAGCCCCCCACCCCCGACACACACACACAAAATCCCCTGTGCAGCTAAGAGAAACGTGAAGATTTGAAGACTTTACAAATAAAATCTCAGCACTTCCTGTGGTTGCCAGAAGGTGGCATATTTGTCATTTACATCCTGCATTGCATTTTTATTGCAGGGGGGACGTAAGAAGCTGTTATGCACACACAATGAAATTCATTCCCGTGCGCAGAAGGCCCAGACATGGCCTGGGCATCATTTAAGTCCCAGTTAAGCCCTACAGAATTCACTAGTGCCTGGGCCTTGAGCTGGCTCTCCACACCAGGGTTAATTTCACCCATCCTGTCAGACTGAAGTAGCCTTCTATTGTAATGATTAAAACTCTGCAATCAATACTGAGTGTCTTGTTAGAAAAAAGACCCACAGGAATCCAATTAGGTAAGACTACTAGCTATTTTCACCACTATATTGTTTGCATGCAGCACTGGCATTCAAAGACCAAAATATTAAGCTGAAGTCCAGTTTTTAAATAAGTACAACTGGAATAGTTCCTTAGACCTAACCATCTAGTCCAGTATGAAGGAGATTGGCTAAAAGAGGAAAGACATAATCTTGCCTTCTTAACTTAAATCTTAGCTCTTTCAGGCCCCAGTTCAGCAAAGTATTTAAGCATGTGCTTAACTTTAGCATTTGAGTATTCCTGTTGACTTCAATGGAAATATTCACCTGCCTAAAGTTTAGCATATATCTTGCTGAATCGGGGCCTATTAGAGAAAAGCAAATTGAAAAGACAGTGGTCAACAGTGCAATATTGTGCATGGTTAGAACATGGGAGGTGGAATCAGGAATCCTGGGTTCTATTCTTAGAAAGGCAATGTGGTCCATTAGGACATAGGACTGCGACTTGGGAGATGGAGGTTCAATTCCCTGATCTGTCACAGACTTCCTATGTGACCTGGGGTACGTCACAGTCTCTCTGTGCCTCAGATCCCCATCTGGAAAATGGGGACAATAGCACACCCCACCTTGCAGGCATGTTGTATGGCACTCAGATACTATGATAATAGAAGTCATCTAAAGACCTTAGATAACCGAGAACCTGAAAGTAAAACTGACTGGCAGCACAAGCTGGTCTGATTTCTATGTCCAAACTGAAAACAGTACAAATAGCATAAGTAGTGAAATCTAATGAATCTTGTAAAATGGAGTTAGGTGCCCAATGCACATTGTTAGTCATTTGTTTTGTAAACTAGGAAAGAAGAGTTTTGGTTTGTACCTGATTTTTAACCTTGGCCATAAAAATGTGACACCAGAGGAGGCCACTCTGCCAGGGTTTGGTCACAGAAGTTATATAGAACTGTTCAAAATAAAGCCTGCATTTTTCGAGGATCTCATAACAGAGCTACTCAGACACCAATACAAGTGGAGGTGGATACTTCCATAAATACTGCTTTCCAAATGAGAAGAACATGCAAACAGCTGTGATACAAGCATACTAGACTCTTGCATTCCATGTCACAGTATGACACAGCAAAATGTCTGCAACTGACAGAAAGTTCGTACTTGGGCTCAGTAGCAATGTAACTGTGTGGGTAGATTGGGAGAAAACTGGCTGCTCCTAAGTGATCACAGTGCGGCCAGCATGCCTCCTCCAGAGCAGTGCCTTAAGAGAGTCCATAATGCCAAGAGCATAAACCCCCAACAGCTGTTCCTTAGAAATGCAACAAATTGCAAATATTACAAAGAAGCAGACTGTATAAAAGCATGTGTTGGCAAAAGTTGTGCTTATGGCTTTGTATAATAGGAGAAAGGAAATAAGAACAGAATATTAGAAAAAGGAGAACTGTGAAGTCCTTAACCATATTAGAGTGTTTCTCCCATGGTCAGACAGGCAAGGTCTAAACATCCAAGTTGTTCCTATATGATCTACAGTAGGTTGTTTAGATGCTTAGATTATTATGTCACACTTATCCCATTATGTAAGTATATGGCATTGGACAATAAGAACTTCTCTACAGTATCTGTTTCTTATCTTCAGCTGTGATTTATTTTCTTCCCTTGTTAGCAGGATGTTGGTCCGAGGAAAGATAATGAGCCCAGTAATCACTGCTCGTTCACTTGCTCTTTCTGCATGTAACTATCCTGATCTTAATGTTACCTACTTACATCCAAAAATATGTGTACACAGTGCCCCTCACAAGAACTGAAGGGACAGCACATTTCACAAAGTACAATACGGCGTTATATTTGTGCTTTGTTGAGCCTATTTGGGGCACTTAAATTATGTTCTGGCAATCAGCCTTCATGCTTAATTGTGGTAGCCCAAATCATCACTCATATTGTACAAGAAATTGAGCCAATTTTATTCCCCGTGCAACTCCATTGATTTCAGGTTCACTTCATCAAGGATAAAACTGACTGAATATTTACAAACAGCAACATGTACTAAATAAACCACAGAGTGGGACAAGTAGGAAAAGAGAAAAACCTCAACATCCCTCCACCACCTGCAATCAAATATAGACCTGCCAGGCCACATCCACTTGAAAAGGAAAGGAAGGCTTGAAATTCTGCACTCTAGATGCCACATCTGATCTTTCGAATAGATGAAAGAGAAGAAAATTTCACTCACAGGCCTTGCTGCCCAAACTTTCAGGATTATACCTTGGGGGAAAGTTGACCATTTCAGTCCTACTGTGACGGAAAATAGGGAAGCAGGTAGTCCCATAACTACACAGGAGTGATATTTAAGGCTTTGAATACTAAAGGCAGGGTTGTTAAAGAATAAGCAGACCGTGCAGGTCTCGCAGCATAATCCTCAGTGACTCTCCTGAGAGGAGGCCCTTGCACAGCTGTGCATCCTGCAATTATTTGCAACCCATGTTTGGTTTTCAAGGGTAGCCTAGATAAACAGCATAGAGTGACCCCAATACAGAGCTCACCAAGGTGTGGATTGCTGTGATGAGAGTTGTTTCTACAAAAAAAGGCTCTGAGTTTAATAAAATTTGAGTGATAATTAAAAAACCAACAAACAAAAAATACACTTAGGCACCATCAAAACCTGAACTTCCACCTTCAGCTACACAGCATAGATCAAGTTCTGCTCTTTCTATAAGCTACAGGGTGAAACAGAAGGCAGAACGTGACCTATTATGGACCTATAACATGTCTGCACAATTTAAAGGCTCTTAACGAGGGTTGAAGAAGTCAATCCAAATAACTGGAATGTTTTATTTTATTGCAGGCCATCGTAATGGGATCAAATGATTCAGCAAAAAACTTTCTTAGGATAATCCTCCAGTGGTAAATGAATTCAGGAGTGATGGATTTTGGATCAGTTCCCAAAATGCTGTATTAGTTGGGTCCCAAAGCCCTCAATAAACAAATTTAATAAGGTGCTGTGTAAGAAGCGTTACTTTGATACGAATGTGTAGCAGCAGTAATTTGTACATACCGCTGCCAGACAAAGCCAGGAGGCATCATAGTGAACAAGAGGCCAGTGGACTAAAGGTTTTAGAACAGACAGCTCTCTTTGGAGATTACAGTGTTGCGAAAGAGGTTACTAGACAGTGAGAGAGAAATTTTTACCTCCTGTTAATCAGTTAACATGAGACATGCTTCAGCTATTCCAGTACATCTGAAATCATTTCCTTACCAAGCCATGTTCTAACACATGCTCCACTACAATTGCTTGTTGTTCTATTTTTAATGAACATCAGATCCAATTCGTTTTTCCAGTTTTGGAAAGTTTCTCTTTTTTAACCAATCTGCTAAAAATGAATCATTTACAACATTTCTACATGTGGACGCTATATAGACCTCAGCTGACTGTTTTGACAATTGACTATAAAGCAGTAGGAGGGAGCTATATAACAAACAAAAGAATAATGTATGTAGTTACGAAGAGGCCAAATTATGCCTTTTGCAGTGTAACCTGGGTGTTATTTGTAAAACCACAACGTTTGATAACAAATTAGCTGTCCATTCCTGGAAAAGGCCACACATAGGAACATTTGGGTGCATGATATACAGGATTAGATATAGTGTATAAAAAAGGAAAGAGAGAGGGAGTTTGAGGAAGAATTTTCAGATGAATAAAGTCACATACACAGGCCTATTGCCACTAGGTTACAGCCCCATTGCAGCAACTCAAAGTGCAACAAATGATTTTGTCTGAGACTGAGAAATTCTATTTCTTGCTTCTCTCAGCTAGTCAGTACAGGTAGCAGGAATTGTAACGTTCCCTCATAATACCTTGCTAATGTGCTTCAAGTCTGACTCTCAGGCCTGGTCTACACTACGCGTTTAAATTGATTTAAACAGCGTTAAATCAGTTTAACGCTCTACCTGTCCACACTACAACGCTCTTTATATCGATATAAAGAGCACTTTATATCGATTTCTGTACTCCTCCCAGAACTGCACCCACGGAACGCCAGCTGTGACCTTCTCATACCACACAAACAGGACACTGACCCATACGTAACAACACTCGCCCCGCTATCCCCTCCCCACTCCCTGACCTTCACGCGCTTCCCACTACAACGGCCCTAATTCTAGGCATGGCCTGCTCTACTTTTTAGAAATCCATAAAGGAGGGATTGCATCGGGGAGTCGATTTCCAGGTATGCTCTTGCGCCCCGGCCGATCATCCAGCCAGGGCACTCATGATTAGCACCAGACAGTACAGAGGGGGAAGGAGATAACCGTCATCTCATTGCCAGTTTACTCTGGACGAGTAGACGGTACATGAACGAGCTGGTCAACACATCTCTGCTATTCATGCAAAAGCAAATGACATGCTGCTCGCTGTAGCGCTGGTACGCGCTCTGGTTCGCGGCATCAGGTACACATACTGGCTGCCAGAAAAAAAAAAGCTGAATGGGTGTCTATGGTTGCCGTGCCGGATTGCCCAGCCCGCCGCGCCCACTCCGTCACCCTAATCGCCGCAACCCGACGCCGCCCCCCCCCCCTCCGTTCCCCCCCTCACCCCCCCACGCTCGCTGCCCACCACACCAGACCCCAACACACCCCGACACGCCAAACCAAACAACACTAAACACACCAATAAGTTCCACCACCCAAACCCTTTCCCCCCACACACCACGGCTATGCGTCTGCAGGGCAAACATAAGAACATCCAGACGGGAAAAACGGGCGGCGGAAAGGAATGAGCTGTTGTTTTCCGGGGAGGAAGGAATGACTGACAGGCATTACCCAGAACCACCCGGACAATATTCAACCAGAATCAGGCGGGGGAGAACTGCGGAAATATGGGATAGCTACGGCATAGCTAGACCCACAAATGCAAACATACTTCC